>NC_135986.1:23218009-23237160 GCF_053455715.1 Rhinoraja longicauda | reverse complement strand
CCCTCTCTCTCCGCCGATCCTCAATCTAAGCCGTGCCCTCCGTCTCTCCTCTCCTCTCCACCCCCCGCCGCCCCTCCGGCCTTGCCCCTCAGAGAGTGTTGGCCTCCCACCCCTCCCCCTTCTCGTTCGGCCTTCCACTCGCCATTAAAAGCTCTCATCCCCGGTCTCTCCCCAAAAAAAAAAACTCCCCCCCACCCCCCCATCCCCCTCACACGCCCCCCCCCCCCCCCACCCCACCCTCTCCCTTCCCCCACCCCCACCCCCCTCCTCTGTGATGTCACGGCAAAGCACTGTGAGGTGGGCCGGGCTTTAGTAGAGGATGGGGGCTGTGGCCTGAGTAGCCCCCCCCTTCATGCACCTCCGGACCATCCCCCTCTCCCTCCCCTCCTTCCCCCTCTCCTTCCCTCTCCCTCCCCTCTCTCCCTCTCTCTTTCCTTATCTCTCTCTCTTTCCCCTATCTCTCTTTCCCCCTCTCTCTCTTTCCCCCTCTCTCTCTCTTTCCCCCCTCTATCTTTCCCCCTCTCTCTCTCTCTCTCTTTCCCCCCTCTCTCTCTTTCCCCCCTCTATCTTTCCCCCTCTCTCTCTCTCTCTTTCCCCCCCTCTCTCTCTCTTTCCCCCTCTCCCTTCCCTCTCCCCCTCTCTTACCTTATCTCTCTCTCTTTTCCTCTCCCTTCCCCTCTCTCTCCTTCACCTCTCTCCTCTCTCTCTCTCTTTCCCGTCTCTCTCTCTCTTTCCCCTCTCCCTCTCATGCTCTCTCCCCCCCCAATCTATCCCATCTCTCTCTCATTATGGTCACGTGTACCGAGGTACAGTTAAATGTGTTTTTATTGCGTGCAATCCAGTCAGCGGAACGATTACGCACGCTTACAATCAATAGACAATAGACAATAGGTGCAGGACGAGGCCATTCGGCCCTTCGAGCCAGCATTTTGCAAACTAGCATCGGTCTGCAGTTCCTACCCAAACACACCATCAACCATCCTGACGGCTACTGCAGAGGAACGTATAAGATTATTAAGGGGTTGGACACGTTAGAGGCAGGAAACATGTTCCCAATGTTGGGGGGGAGTCCAGAACCAGGGGCCACACACAGTTTAAGAATAAGGGGTCGGCCATTTAGAACGGAGATGAGGAAAATCTTTTTCAGTTGTGAATCTGTGGAATTCTCTGCCTCAGAAGGCAGTGGAGGCCAATTCTCTGAATGCATTCAAGAGAGAGCTGGATAGAGCTCTTAAGGATAGCGGAGTCAGGGGGTATGGGGAGAAGGCAGGAACGGGGTACTGATTGAGAATGATCAGCCATGATCACATTGAATGGCGGTGCGTACAGGCTCGAAGGGCCGAGTGGCCTCCTCCTGCACCTATTGTCTGACCCGCTGAGTTGCTCCAGCTTTTTGTGTCTATCCTCCGTGTAAACCAGCCTCTGCAGTTCCTTCCAAGACACATTGCTTTGTAGTGCACAAAATCATTTTCTGTTCGCTAGCTTGACACCCCATTTAACCTTGCTTTTGGGTTTTTTTTTGCATGCATACGAGCACTCTCATACTCTCATTAGACACAGAATGCTGGAGTAACTCAGCGGGTCAGGCAGCATCTCAGGAGAGAAGGAATGGGTGACGTTTCGGGTCGAGACCCTTCTTCAGACTGATGTCAGGGGGGCGGGACAAAGGAAGGATATAGGTGGAGACAGGAAGATAGAGGGAGATCTGAGAGGGGGGAGGAGAAGGGAGGGACAGAGGGACTATCTAAAGTTGGAGAAGTCGATGTTTCATACCACTGGGCTGCAAGCTGCCCAGGCGAAATATGAGGTGCTGCTCCTCCAATTTCCGGTGGGCCTCACTATGGCACTGGAGGAGGCCCATGACAGAGAGGTCAGACTGGGAGTGGGAGGGGGAGTTGAAGTGCTCAGCCACCGGGAGATCAGGTTGGTCAATGCGGACTGAGCGCAGGTGTTCAGCGAAGTGATCGCCGAGCCTGCGCTTGGTTTCGCCGATGTAAATAAGTTGACATCTGGAGCAGCGGATGCAATAGATGAGGTTGGAGGAGGTGCAGGTGGACATCATGTGAAAAATAAGATGAAGAGTTTTTGCTTTAAATCAAAGTTGCTTCTGATCCATGAGAAGGAACTTTGAGATCTATTTATCTCTATTTATCTCTCTTGCCTCACACACACAAACACACACACACACATCAGGGCGGCACGGTAGCGCAGCGGTAGAGTTGCTGCTTTACAGCGAATGCAGCGCCGGAGACTCAGGTTCGATCCTGACTACGGGTGCTGCACTGTAAGGAGTTTGTACGTTCTCCCCGTGACCTGCGTGGGTTTTCTCCGAGATCTTCGGTTTCCTCCCACACTCCAAAGACGTACAGGTATGTAGGTTAATTGGCTGGGTAAATGTAAAAATTGTCCCTAGTGGGCGTAGGATAGTGTTAATGTGCGGGGATCGCTGGGCGGCACGGACTTGGAGGGCCGAAAAGGCCTGTTTCCGGCTGTATATATATGATATGATATGATAATATAGACAAAAGGCAATAGACAATAGCAGGAGTAGGCCATTCGGCCCTTCGAGCCTGTACGCACCGCCATTCAATGCGATCATGGCTGATCACTCTCAATCAGTACCCCGTTCCTGCCTTCTCCCCATACCCCCTCACTCCGCTATCCTTAAGAGCTCTATCCAGCTCTCTCTTGAATGCATTCAGAGAATTGGCCTCCACTGCCCTCTGCGGCAGAGAATTCCACACCTTCACCACTCTCTCACTGAAAAAGTTCTTCCTCATCTCCGTTCTAAATGGCCTACCCCTTATTCTTAAACTGTGGCCCCTTGTTCTGGACTCCCCCAACATTGGGAACATGTTTCCTGCCTCTAATGTGTCCAATCCCCTAATTATCTTATATGTTTCAATAAGATCCCCCCTCATCCTTCTAAATTCCAGTGTATACAAGCCCAATCGCTCCAGCCTTTCAACATACCACAGTCCCGCCATTCCGGGAATTAACCTAGTGAACCTACGCTGCACGCCCTCAATAGCAAGAATATCCTTCCTCAAATTTGGAGACCAAAACTGCACACAGTACTCCAGGTGGGGTCTCACCAGGGCCCGGTACAACTGCAGAAGGGCCTCTTTGCTCCTATACTCAACTCCTCTTGTTATGAAGGCCAACATTCCATTGGCTTTCTTCACTGCCTGCTGTACCTGCATGCTTCCTTTCAGTGACTGATGCACTAGGACACCCAGATCTCGTTGAACATCCCCTCTTCCTAACATCCCCTCATATGGGCAGAAACTGTAAGAAATGATAATATCAGAGAGATTTTATCAGATTATCAATCAATCAAATCAGAGCAGGGGGGAAAACAATTTAAAATAGAAATAACAAAAACATGGTTTTTGCGTCTAGCTGCAAATCTATTCCAGCACAACAGCTAAATCTTGCATCTTGCTTTTTTCTGCAGGCAGACACAAAATGCTGGAGTAACTCAGCAGGTCAGGCAGCATCTCGGGAGAGAAGGAATGGGTGACGTTTCGGGTCGAAAGACCCTTCTTCGGACTGAAGAAGTGTCACGCCACCCATTCCTTCTCTCCCGAGATGCTGCCTGACCCGCTGAGTTACTCCAGCACTTTGTGAATAAATACCTTCGATTTGTACCAGCATCTGCAGTTATTTTCTTATAAATAAAGAGCTTTGGTCACTCAGGACTTGCAATTCTCCAGCAAATTGTTTTATGCGTCTAGCTGCGAATCTGATTTGCAGCACGACCTCCCTTGCCCACAGCTAAATCTTGCACCTTGCTTTTCTTTGCAGGCAGACACAAAATGCTTGAGTAACTAACTCAGCAGAATTAGCATGGAGTATAAAGGAAGATAACTGCAGATGCTGGCACAAATCGAAGGTATTTATTCACAAAATGCCGGAGTAACTCAGCATGGAGGTGCAATTGCAAGACAATATATATATAATTAGCATCGGTATTAAAAAGGTCTGACATTCTGGGCATTTAATTTTTTGCACGCTGGCCGGTGCAATTGCAAGACAAAACATATATATCAATTAGCATCGGTATTAAAAAGGTCTGACATTCTGGGCATTTAAATTTTTTTTGGTTTTTAAAAATAGCTCGCCCTTTAGGTGCCCTTCTCGCTTGAGCTGCCACAGCAGCCGGCCTCTTACTTGCAAGGGAGGAGGGGGGGGGGGACACGTGAGGGAATGCACGACCGCTTCCACCCCTTCTCCCTTTTGCAGGAGCCTCCAGGGACTCAGAGTTGACCACATCAGGCACCGTGGAGGGACTACAACTCCCAGCGTGCAGCGCTGGTGGCCTGTGATGTCAAGCAGGTGTTCGAATATTCATGAGGGGGCGTGGCGCTGGCTATTGATGAGGGGGCGGGGCTGCATAATGAGCGGGGCGGGGTTTCAGTCTTACTAGACTTACTAGACCCAAAGCCTCTCCTGCGTTGGTCAAGTCAAGTCTAGTCAAGTTTATTTGTCACACACACACACACACACACAAGACGTGCAGTGAAATGAAAGTGGCAATGCCTGCGGATTGTGCTAAACTAAAAAACAGAATAGAAAAAAAAAATTTCACACAAAAAATAAATTAGACAATAGACAATAGGTGCAGGAGGAGGCCATTCGGCCTTTCGAGCCTGTACGCACCGCCATTCAATGTGATCATGGCTGATCATTCTCAATCAGTACCCTGTTCCTGCCTTCTCCCCATACCCGCTGACTCTGCTATCCTTAACAGTATAACAGTATAACAGAGCTTTATTTGTCATGCGGTAACCAAGGTACCGAACGAAACTACATAGCAGTCATACAAAAAAAGAACACAAGACACATGACCCCAACACAAACGTCCATCACAGTGACTCCAAACACCCCCTCACTGTGATGGAGGCAACAAAACTTCCACTCTCTTCCCCACGCCCACGGACAGACAGCTCGTCCCCGACCGACCTGCACAGTCCCCGCAAGGGGATGGAAGTCCCCGCGGCCGAGCCGCACCGGGCGCTGAAACGTCTCGCGGCCGAACCGGGCGATGGAAGGCCCCGCGACTGAGCCTTGCGCAGCTAAGTCCCACGGCCGAGCCGCACCGGGCAATGTTAAGTCCCGCGGCCGAGCCGCACCAGCGATGAAAAGTCCCACGGCCGAGCCGCACCAGCTCTATCTAGCTCTCTCTTGAATGCATTCAGAGAATTGGCCTCCACTGCCTTCTGAGGCAGAGAATTCCACAGATTCACAACTCTCTGACTGAAAAAGTTTTTCCTCGTCTCAGTTCTAAATGGCCTACCCCTTATTCTTAAACTGTGTGGCCCCTGGTTCTGGACTCCCCCAACATTGGGAACATGTTTCCTGCCTCTAATGTGTCCAACCCCTTAATAATCTTATACGTTTCGATAAGATCTCCTCTCATCCTTCTAAATTCCAGTGTATACAAGCCTAGTCGCTCCAGTCTTTCAACAAGTCAAGTCAAGTCAAGTTTATTTGTCACACACACACACACACACACAAGATGTGCAGTGAAATGAAAGTGGCAACGCCTGCGGATTGTGCTAAACTACAAAACAGAATAGAAAAAAAAATCTTAACACAAAAAATAAATTAATACAGTAAATTAAATTAGTGATATGGGAGTTAACAGTCCTGATGGCCTGTGGGAAGAAACTCCGTCTCATCCTCTCTGTTTTCACAGCGTGACAGCGGAGGCGTTTGCCTGACCGTAGCAGTCTTTCCAGGTCAGACAGAGGTTCACCTGCACCTCCTCCAACCTCATCTATTGCATCCGCTGCTCTCGATGTCAACTTCTCTACATCGGCGAAACCAAACGCAGGCTCGGCGATCGTTTCGCTCCACACCTTCGCTCAGTCCGCCTTAACCAACCTGATCTCCCGGTGGCTGAGCATTTCAACTCCCCCTCCCAACTCCCAGTCTGACCTTTCTGTCATGGGCCTCCTCCAGTGCCATGGTGAGGCCCACCACAAATTGGAGGAACAGCACCTCATATTTCGCTTGAGCAGCTTGCAGCCCAGCGGTATGAAAATTGACTTCTCCAACTTTAGAAAGTTCCTCTGTCCCTCTCTTCCCCTCCCCCTTCCCAGTTCTCCCTCTATCTTCCTGTCCCCACCCATATCCTTCCTTTGTCCCCCCCCCTGACATCAGTCTGAAAAGGGTCTTGACCCGAAACGTCACCCATTCGTTCTCTCCTGAGATGCTGCCCGACCTGCTGAGTTACTCCAGCATTTTGTGAATAAATACCTTCGATTTGTACCAGCATCTGCAGTTATTTTCTTACACGTAGCAGCTGGAACAGTCCGTTGCTGGGGTGGTAGGGGTCCCCCATAATGTTGCTGGCTCTGGATCTGCACCTCCTGATGTATAGGTCCTGCAGGGGGATGAGTGTAGTTCCCATGGTGCGTTCTGACGAACGCACTACTCTCCGCAGAGCCTTCCTGTCCTGGGCAGAGCTGTTCCCAAACCAGACTGTGATGTTCCTGGACAAGATGCTTTCTACAGCCCCAGAGTAGAAGCACTGAAGGATCCCCACAGAGACCCTAAATTAAGTGTGTCAGTGGGCATTAAGTGTGTCAGTGGGCATTAAGTGTGTCAATGGGCATTAAGTGTGTCAATGGGTATTAAGTGTGTCAGTGGGCATTAAGTGTGTCCGTGGGCATTAAGTGTGCCAGTGGGCATTAAGTGTGTCTGGGCATTAAGTGTGTCAGTGGGCATTAAGTGTGTCAGTGGGCATTGTGTGTCAGTGGGCATTAAGTGTGTCAGTGGGCATTAAGTGTGTCAGTGGGCATTAAGTGTGTCAGTGGGCATTAAGTGTGTCAGTGGGTATTAAGTGTGTCGGTGGGCATTAAGTGTGTCCGTGGGCATTAAGTGTGTCAGTGGGCATTAAGTGTGTCAGTGGGCATTAAGTGTGTCAGTAGGCATTAAGTGTGTCGGTGGGCATTAAGTGTGTCGGTGGGCATTAAGTGTGTCAGTGGGCATTAAGTGTGCTAGTGGGTATTAAGTGTGTCGGTGGGCATTAAGTGTGTCAGTGGGCATTAAGTGTGTCCGTGGGCATTAAGTGTGTCCGTGGGCATTAAATGTGTCGGTGGGCATTAAGTGTGTCGGTGAGCATTAAGTGTGTCAGTGGGCATTAAGTGTGCTAGTGGGTATTAAGTGTGTCGGTGGGCATTAAGTGTGTCAGTGGGCATTAAGTGTGTCCGTGGGCATTAAGTGTGTCAGTGGGCATTAAGTGTGTCCGTGGGCATTAAGTGTGTCCGTGGGCATTAAATGTGTCGGTGGGCATTAAGTGTGTCGGTGAGCATTAAGTGTGTCAGTGGGCATTAAGTGTGTCAGTGGGCATTAAGTGTGTCGGTGGGCATTAAGTGTGTCAGTGGGCGTGGCGCTGCATGTTGACGAGGTAGGCGGGGCACTGCCTGTTGATGAGGTGGGCGGGGCGCTACATGTTGACGAGGTAGGCGGGGCGCTGTATATTGGTGCGGAGTGTGACATGTTGACGAAGTGGGCGTGGCGCTGCATGTTGGCGAGGTGGGCACGTTGATGAGGGGCTGCATGTTGACGAGGTGGGCGGGGGCTGAATGTTGATGAGGTGGGCGGGGCGTTACACAGTGCCGAGCGTTGCATATTGATGAGGAGAGTGACATATTGACGTGGTGGGCATGTTGGTGAGGGGGAGGGGCGTTACCGAGGAGTATGACATATTGACGAGGTGGGCTACATGTTGACGAGGTGGGCGGGGCGCTGCATGTTGATGAAGTGGGTGGGATGCTGTATATTGGTGAGGAGCGTGACATATTGACGAGGTGGGCGAGGCTGCATGTTGATACGGTGGACAGGGCTGCATATTGACGAGGTGGGCGGGGCTGCATGTTGATGAGGTGGGCGGGGCTGCGTATTGACGGAGTGGACGGGGCTGCATATTGACGAGGTGGGCGGGATTGCATGTGGACGAGGTGGGCGGGGCGTTACATATTGATGAGGTGGGCTGCATGTTGATGAGATCGGCAGGGGCGCTGTATATTGGTGCGGAGCGTGACATATTGACGGAGTGGGCGGGGCGCTGCATGTTGATGAGGTGGGCGGGGCGCTGCATGTTGACGAGATGGGCGGGGCTGCAGGTTGATGGAGTGGGCGGGGCGCTGCATGTTGACGAGGAGTGTGGCATATTGACGAGGTGGGCGGGGTGCTGTATGTTGATGAGGTGGGCGGGCTGCATATTGACGAGGTGGGCGGGGCTGCATATTGATTAGGTGGGCGGGGCTGCATGTTGATACGGTGGACGGGGCTGCATATTGACGGGGTGGACGGGGGCTGCATATTGACGGGGTGGGCGGGGCGCTGCATGTTGATGAAGTGGGCGGGGCGCTGTATATTGGTGAGGAGCGTGACATATTGACGAGGTGGGCGGGGCTGCATGTTGATACGATGGACGGGGCTGCATATTGACGAGGTGGGCGGGGCTGCATGTTGATGAGGTGGGCGGGGCGTTACACAGTGACGAGCGTTGCATATTGATGAGGGGAGGGCGCTGTATGTTGACGGAGTGGGCGGGGCGCTGTATATTGGTGAGGAGCGTTGCGTATTGACGGAGTGGACGGGGGGGGGGGGGGGGGGGCTGCATGTTGATGAGGTGGGCGGGGCGCTGTATATTGGTGAGGAGCGTGACATATTGACGTGGTGGGCGTGTTGGTGAGGGCGTTACGCGGTGACGAACGTTGCATATCGATAAGGGGGGAGGGGCGTTACGCGGTGACGAGCGTTGCGTGTTGATGAACTGCATGTTGACGGAAAGCGTGCCCATATTGACGAGGTGGGCGGGGGCTGCATATTGATGACGTGGACGGGGGGAGGGCGTTACATGGTGACGAGCGTTGCGTGTTGACGAGGTGGGCGGGGCTCTGCGTGTTGGTGAGGTGGGCGGGCCTTGCGTATTGACGAGGTGGGCGGGGGCTGCATATTGATGACGTGGACGGGGGGAGGGCGTTACATGGTGACGAGCGTTGCGTGTTGACGAGGTGGGCGGGGGCTCCGCGTGTTGGTGAGGTGGGCGGGCCTTGCGTATTGACGGAGTGGGCGGGGCGCCATGCTGGTGAGGTGGGCGGGGCTGCATATTGATGAGGTGGGCGGGACTCTGCATGTTAATGAGGTGGGCGGGGAGGGAGGCGGGAAGCGGCGGCGGCGGCGACGGTTCAGTCGCTAACGGTCGGTCGGAGCGGCTGCTGCTCCTCCATCCTCTTCCTCCTCCTCCTCCTCCTCCTCCTCCTCCATCCTCTACCTTCCTCTATCCTCCAGCGCAGCCATGTCGCGGCCACTGACCGACATGGACCGGAGGAAGCAGATCAGCGTGCGGGGGCTGGCGGGCGTGGAGAACGTGACGGACATCAAGAAGAACTTCAACCGGCACCTGCACTTCACACTGGTCAAGGACCGGAACGTGGCCACCCCCCGGGACTACTACCAGGCCCTGGCCCACACCGTGCGTGACCACCTGGTGGGCCGCTGGATCCGCACACAGCAGTACTACTACGAGAAGGACCCCAAGGTGAGGGGACACTGAGGGGGTTAAAATGGTGTGTCAGTGGGGACTGCGTGTGTCAGTGGGCACTGGGGGGTTAAAATGGTACAAATGACACTGGGGATGTGTGTCAGTGGGCACTGAGGGGTTAAAATGGCTCTGGGGAGGTGTGTCAGTGGGCACTAGGGGGTTAAAATGGTGTGTCAGTGGGACTGGGCGTGTCAGTGGGCACCGAGGGGTTAAAATGGTGTGTCAGTGGGACTGGGTGTGTCAGTGGGCACTGGGGGGTTAAAATGGTGTGTCAGTGGGACTGGGTGTGTCAGTGGGCACTGAGGGGTTAAAATGGCTCTGGGAAGGTGTGTCAGTGGCACTAGGGGGTTAAAATGGTGTGTCAGTGGGACTGGGTGTGTCAGTGGGCACTGCGGGTTAAAATGGTGTGTCAATGGGACTGGGTGTGTCAGTGGGCACCGAGGGGTTAAAATGGTGTGTCAGTGGGACTGGGTGTGTCAGTGGGCACCGAGGGGTTAAAATGGTGTGTCAGTGGGACTGGGTGTGTCAGTGGGCACCGAGGGGTTAAAATGGTGTGTCAGTGGGACTGGGTGTGTCAGTGGGCACTGGGGGGTTAAAATGGTGTGTCAGTGGGCACTGGGGGGTTAAAATGGTACAAATGACACTGGGGATGTGTGTCAGTGGGCATTGAGGGGTTAAAATGGCTCTGGGGAGTTGTGTCAGTGAGAATTTAAGGGGTTAAAATGGCTCTGGGGAGGTGTGTCAGTGGGCACCGAGGGGTTAAAATGGTTCTTGGGGGTGTGTCAGTGGGCACTGAGGGATTAAAATGGCTCTGGGAGGTGTGTTAGTGGGCATTGTGGGGTTAAAATTGGCTCTTGGAGGTGTGTCTGGGCACTGAGGGATTAAAAATGGCTCTGGGAGGTGTGTCAGTGGGCATTAAGTGTGTCAATCAGCATTTGAGGGGTTAAAATGACCCTGGGGGTGTGTCAGTGGGCATTGAGGGGTTAAAATGGCTCTGGGGTGTATCAGTAGGCATTGTGTCCGTGGACATGGGAAGGGGTGTCAGTGGATATTGGGTGTGTCAGTGGGCATTGAGGGGTTAAAATGGCTTTGGGAGGTGTGTCAGTGGGCCTTGAGGGGTTAAAGATAACGTGGGGGAGTGTGTCAGTGGGCATTAAGTGTGTCAGTGGGCATTGAGGGGTTAAAATGGCTCTGGGGTGGGTGTGTGTCAGTGGGCATTAAGTGTGTCAGTGGACATCGGAAGGGATGTCAATGGATATTGGGTGTGTCAGTGGGCATTGAGGGGTTAAAATGGCTCTGGGGGTGTGTTAGTGGGCATTAAGTGTGTCAATCGGCATTTAAGGAGTTAAAATGACCCTGGGAATGTGTGTCAGTGGGCACTGGATGTGTCAGTGGGCATTGACGGGTTAAAATGGCTCTGGGGGTTGTGTGTCAGTGGGCATTAAGTGTGTCAGTGACATGGGAAGGGGTGTCAGTGGATATTGGGTGTGTCAGTGGGCATTGAGGGGTTAAATGGCTCTGGGAGTGTGTGTCAGTGGGCACTGAGGGGTTAAAATGGCTTTGGGGGTGTGTGTCAGTAGGCATTGAGGGGTTACAAATTACATGGGGGTGTGGGTCAGTGGGCAATGAGGGCCAGTGGGCATTTGAGCGTGTCAGTGTGTACTGGGTGTGTCATTGGGCAATGAGGGGTTAAAATGGCTCTAGGAGTGTGTCAGTGGGCATTAAGTGTGTGAGTGGACATGGAAAGGGGTGTCAGTGTATATTGGGGGTGTGTCAGTGGGCATTGAGGGGTTAAAAATAACGTGGGGGAGTGTGTCAGTGGGCATTAAGTGTGTCAATTGGCATTTAAGGGGTTAAAATGGCTCTGGGGATGTGTGTCAGTGGGCACTGGGTGTATCAGTGGGCATTGAGGGGTTAAAAATAACACGTGAGGGGTGTGCATTGAAGGTCAGTGGGCATTGAGGGGTTAAAATGGCTCTGGGGATGTGTTAGTGCAGATTGAGGGGTGTCAATTGGCATTTAAGGGGTTAAA
Source organism: Rhinoraja longicauda (assembly GCF_053455715.1). Classification (NCBI taxonomy): domain Eukaryota; kingdom Metazoa; phylum Chordata; class Chondrichthyes; order Rajiformes; family Arhynchobatidae; genus Rhinoraja; species Rhinoraja longicauda. Next base: position 23,225,566 of record NC_135986.1, on the reverse strand, counting down.
ATAGCTCTGGGGTGTGGGTATGTCTGTGGGCACTGGGTGTGCCTGGGCATTGAGGGGTTAAAAATAAGGTGGTGGAGTGGGTCAGTGGGTGTGTCAGTGGGCATTGCGTGTGTCATTGGGCATTGAGGGATTAAAAATGGCTCTGGGGGTGTGTGTCAGTGGGCATTATGTGTGGCAGTGTACATGGGAAGGGGTGTCAGTGGATATTGGGTGTGTGTTAGTGGGCTTTGAGGGGTTAAAAATAACGTGGGGGAGTGTGTCAGTGGGCATTAAGTGTGTCAATTGGCATTTAAGGGATTAAATGGCTCTGGGGATGTGTGTCAGTGGGCACTGGGTGTGCCTGGGCATTGAGGGGTTGAAAATAGCATGGGGGTTTGTGTCAGTAGGCAATGAGGGTCAGTGGGCATTGAGGGGTTCAAAATGGCTCTGGGTGTGTCAGTGGGCATTAGGTGTGTGTCAGTGGGCATTGGGTGTGTGTCAGTGGGCATTGGGGTGTGTCTCAGTGGGCATTGGGTGTGTGTCAGTGGGTGTTGGGTGTGTCAGTAGGCATTGGGGGTGTGTCAGTGGGCATTGGGTGTGTGTCAGTGGGCATTGGGGGTGTGTCTGGGCATTAGGGGTGTGTCAGTGGGCATTGGGTGTGTGTCAGTGGGCATGGAGGTATCAGTGGGCATTGGGTGTGTGTCAGTGGGCATTGGGTGTGTGTCAGTGGGCATGGAGGTATCAGTGGGCATGGAGGTATCAGTGGGCATTGGGGGTGTGTCAGTGGGCATTGGGGGTGTGTCTGGGCATTAGGGGTGTGTCAGTGGGCATTTGGGGTGTGTCAGTGGGCATTGGGTGTGTGTCAGTGGGCATGGAGGTATCAGTGGGCATTGGGTGTGTGTCAGTGGGCATTGGGTGTGTGTCAGTGGGCATTGGGTGTGTGTCAGTGGGCATTGGGAGGGTGTCAGTGGGCATTTGGAGGGTGTCAGTGGACATGGAGGTATCAGTGGGCATTGGGTGTGTGTCAGTGGGCATGTCGGTATCAGTGGGCATTGGGAGGGTGTCAGTAGGGGGGCATTGGGAGGGTGTTAGTGGGCATTGGGAGGGTATCAGTGGGCATTGGGAGGGTGTCAGTGGGCATTGGGTGTGTGTCAGTAGGGAGGCATTGGGAGGGTGTCAGTAGGGGGGCATTGGGATGGTGTCAGTGGGCATTGGGTGTGTGTCAGTAGGGGGGCATTGGGAGGGTGTCAGTAGGGAGGCATTGGGAGGGTGTCAGTAGGGGGGCATTGGGAGGGTGTCAGTATGGTGCCAGTGTTTGGTTACCAGCAGGCATTGGGTTGAGTGTGGATACCAGCAGGCACTGGGGCAGACAGCAGGCAGTGGGCTCTGGAGCACTGGTCAGTGGGGCAAGGGACTCGTGTGGGTATTGCAGTGGACCCTGGAGTTGTGGTCAGCCGTTGTGGATAGATGGTACCAGTAGCCTCTGGGTGGGGTTGCTACTGACACTGGGTAAAGAAGGGACCTTCCCATCCCAGTGCCCACCAGTAACCCCTGCCCCAGAGCCCGCCAACAACCCCAACCCTGCCCGCTGCCAGCCAGCATTCCTGCCCGTTCCAGCCTGCACCCATTGGTCACTGGAGCCTCCCAGTGCCCGTTGGCGGGGAGCGGCTGGTGTGCGCACCACTGTGCATCAGTGCGATGGGCATCGGCAAGGAAACTGGGTGGGCATTCTCTGGGTGCCACAGTGCACTGGGCAGGGGGCTGGTCACCAATGGGTATGGCTGGGTGCCATCGTGTCGCCTCTGCTCATGGGAGTTGTGGGCGCTGCACTGGTAGTGTTTAGTTCAGTCTGCCATTGTCACGTGCACCGAGGTACAGGAGAAACATTTTTGTTATCCAACTTGTTCTATCCAATTAACGAAAAGTCTATATGCACCACTACAATTACCGACCCTCCCCATTTGGGTGGTCACGGTGGTCGAGTTGCTGCCTTACAGCGAATGCAGCGCCGGAGACCCGGGTTCCATCCTGACCACGGGCGCTGTCTGTACGGAGTTTGTACGTTCTCCCCGTGACCCGCGTGGGTTTTCTCCGAGATCTTCGCTTTCCTCCCACACTCCAAAGACGTAGAGGTTTGTAGGTTGATTGGCTTGGTGTAAATGTAAAAATTGTCCCTGGTGGGTGTAGGATAGTGTTGGTGTGCGGGGATCGCTGGGCTGCGCGGACCCGGTGGGCCGAAAGGGCCTGTTTCCGCGCTGTATCTCTAAACTAAACTACTGCAAATTAATCTGCTGACGGTGTACTGATGCAGGATAAAAGGTATAATGTTTAGTGCAAGATAAAGTCCGATTAAGGATAGTTCGAACGTCTCCAATTAAGGAGATGGGAGGTCAGGATCATCCTCTATCTTGGTGGCGCAGCGGTAGAATCGCTGCCTCACAGCGCCGGAGACCCGGGTTCCATCCCGACTACGGGCGCCGTCTGTACGGAGTTTGTACGTTCTCCCCGTGACCTGCGTGGGTTTTCTCCGGGTGCTCCGGTTTACTATAAAAACGTGCAGGTTTATAGGTCGATTAGGTTTGGTAAGTTCTTCACCAAATTATCTTTGGTAATTAAATCTCATAGAAACACAGAACATAGGTGCAGGAGTAGTCCATTCGGCCCTTCGAGCCAGCACCGCCATTCAATGTGACCATGGCTGACCATCCAAAATCAGTTCCCCGTTCCTGCTTTTTCCCCCCAAATCCCTCGATTCCGTTCGCCCTAAGAGCTCTATCTAACTCTCCCTTGAATACATCCAGTGAATTGGCCTCCACTGCCTTCTGAGGCAGAGAATTCCACAGATTCACACAACTCTCTGGGTGAAAAAGCTTTTTCCTTGTCTCTAATCGAAACTAAATAGCAGATGAATATCAACACTGCACTGAACACTGGTGCACCTGGGCTGGGATCTTGAACGGGCACTGGGCTGCCCAGTAATGGAGCAAGTGGGTGAAGGAGCAACTGGGCACTGTACCCCAGCCCCAGCAAGGCTGGACATTAGGATCTAGGCATCAACATTGTATAACACTGATGGTGTGTGTGTGTGTAACACTGGGGTACAGTACAGGTGGGGATGGGTGTGTGTGTAACACTGGGGTACAGTACCGGTGGGGACGGGTGTGTGTGTGTAACACTGGGGTACAGTACCTGTGGGGACGGGTGTGTGTGTAACACTGGGGTACAGTACCAGTGGGGACGGGTGTGTGTGTAACACTGGGGTACAGTACTGGTGGGGATGGGTGTGTGTGTAACACTGGGGTACAGTACCGGTGGGGATGGGTGTGTGTGTGTAACACTGGGGTACAGTACCGGTGGGGATGTGTGTGTGTGTGTGTAACACTGGGGTACAGTACTGGTGGGGAAGTGTGTGTGTGTGTGTGTGTAACACTGGGGTACAGTACTGGTGGGGAAGGGGGTGTGTGTGTGTAACACTGGGGTACAGTACCAGTGGGGTTGTGTGTGTGTGTGTGTGTGTAACACTGGGGTACAGTACCGGTGGGGACGGGTGTGTGTGTGTGTAACACTGGGGTACAGTACCGGTGGGGACGGGTGTGTGTGTGTAACACTGGGGTACAGTACCAGTGGGGATGTGTGTGTGTGTGTAACACTGGGGTACAGTACTGGTGGGGACGGGGGTGTGTGTGTGTAACACTGGGGTACAGTACTGGTGGGGACGGGGGTGTGTGTGTGTGTGTAACACTGGGGTACAGTACCGGTGGGGATGGGTGTGTGTAACACTGGGGTACAGTACAGGTGGGGACGGGTGTGTGTGTAACACTGGGGTACAGTACAGGTGGGGATGGGTGTGTGTAACACTGGGGTACAGTACAGGTGGGGATGGGTGTGTGTGTAACACTGGGGTACAGTACCGGTGGGGACGGGTGTGTGTGTAACACTGGGGTACAGTACAGGTGGGGATGGGTGTGTGTGTAACACTGGGGTACAGTACAGGTGGGGACGGGGTGTGTGTGTAACACTGGGGTACAGTACCAGAGGCGACAAGGCTGTCTTTTCACACCCTGAGCTTTAGGTTGGTAGGTTTGGAATAAGGTCACCACGGATCTCTGAAGGTCGCGAGACCTGCCTCATTCCCCCGACTGACTGTGGGGATGGGCTGGCAAAAGGCTGTGTGAATAACTCGCCAGGCTGCATCTGAAAGGGAGGAATCCTGACTGTGGCTGACTGTGTAAAGCCCGGGTCAGTCTGCATTACTGGCAACTTGGGGAGGATATATTTCCCCTCGCCAGAATTCCAGGCCGGGTTTACAGCAAAGATACCCCGCGCTCCAAAGGTCAAACGATGAAGGGAGATTACTGCGACCGGCTGGGCTTGTATTCCATGGAACATCAAAGGTGAGGGGTCGACGTGACAGAATTTATTTTTAGCACTTTGAAATGCATCCAAATTGGGTGTCAAGGAAGGGTCCTTATAAGCTGCCCAGGACATGATGGTATGACCTTAAAACCAGACGATGGTCTTTCATTATCGCTCGCTAACCTTGACCTACAACTTGACGCCATACGCAAGAAGCAGATTGCTTGCTAAATATGGTAAAGAGAGGAGATGTGTACAAAATGCTGGAGCAACTCAGCGGGGCAGATAGCATCTCTGGAGAGAAGGGAGGGGTGACATTTTGGGTCGAGACCCTTCTTAAGGGGTTGGACAGGCTAGATGCAGGAAGATTGTTCCCGATGTTGGGGAAGTCGAGAACAAGGGGTCACAGTTTAAGGATAAGGGGGAAGTCTTTTAGGACCGAGATGAGAACGTTTTTTTTTCACACAGAGAGTGGTGAATCTGTGGAATTCTCTGCCACAGAGGGTAGTTGAGGCCAGTTCATTGGCTATATTTAAGAGGGAGTTAGATGTGGCCCTTGTGGCTAAAGGGATCAAGGGGTATGGAGAGAAGGCAGGTACGGGATACTGAGTTGGATTTTCAGCCATGATCACATTGAAGGCTCGAAGGGCCGAATGGCCTACTCCTGCACCTATTTTCTATGTTTCTATGTTTCAGAAATGTCATGCGTTCCTTCTCTCCAGAGATACTGCCTGCCCTGCCGAGTTACTCCAGCATTTTGTAAGAAAATAACTGTAGATGATGGTACAAATCGAAGGTATTTATTCACAAAATGCTGGAGTAACTCAGCAGGTCAGGCAGCACCTAATATTTTGCTTGGGCAGCTGGCCGCCCAGCGGTATGAACATTGACTTCTCCAACTTTAGATAGTTCCTCTGTCCCTCTCTCCCTCCCCCTTCCCAGTTCTCCCTCTATCTTCTTGTCTCCACCATCTTCTTGTCTCCACCGATATCCTTTCTTTGTCCCGCCCCCCTGACATTAGTCTGAAGAAGGGTCTCGACCCGAAACGTCGCCCAGCATTTTGTGTCTATCTTTTGGTGTAAACCAGCGTCTGCAGGTTCCTTGATAGACACGAAAATGCTGGAGTAACTCAGCGGGGCAGGCAGCATCTCAGGAGAGACACTTCTTCGGACTGTATCCATACGCTGTGTGAAGCCTTTCTGTATCTCAGGGGCCCTCTAGTCATCAAGGAGCTGAGATTTGTTTTACTTGGGAATGATGTGTATTTGCTCGCTGTGGACAGGAAGATTTCTGAAGCAAAAACAAGGGCGGGTAATGCACCAAAGCTGATCATCCAGACGGCCACTGCAGTCTGCTTGAGGTGAAGCAGGCACGCACGTACGTACGTACACAGCCGCAGAGATCAATCACCACTGACAGCCCGTGAAAAGAAATCTGCTCCTCCTGAAGGTTAAACAGGGGACATTCGCCATCAGCCAGACCCAAAACCCTGGAGTCACTCAGTGGCACCGACCGACAGGCAGCTGGACTGGAGAGAATGAATTTAATAGAGAGTTAGATAGAGCTCGAGGGGCTAGCGGAATCAAGGGATATGGGGAGAAGGCAGGCACGGGTTACTGATTGTGGACGATCAGCCATGTTCACAATGAATGGCGGTGCTGGCTCGAAGGGTCAAATGGCCTCCTCCTGCACCTATTTTTTATATCTCGATTTTTCTTGGATGTCTCGTATTCACACCATGCCCTTCCTCACCACTCTGTCTCTCCATCAGTTGTCACCTTCTCTTTTGATGTCTCGTTTTCGCACCATCCCCTTCTTCATCATCTCTCTCTCTCTCTCTCTCTCTCTCTCTCTCTCTCTCTCTCTCTCTCTCTCTCTCTCTCTCTCTCTCTCTCTCTCTCTCTCTCTCTCTCTCTCTCTCTCTCTCTCTCTCTCTCTCTCTCTCTCTCTCTCTCTCTCTCTCTCTCTCTCTCTCTCTCCTACTCTCTCTCTCTCTCTCTCTCTCTCTCTCTCTCTCTCTCTCCTACTCTCTCTCTCTCTCTCTCTCTCTCTCTCTCTCTCTCTCTCTCTCTCTCTCCTACTCTCTCTCTCTCTCCTACATACCTACATACCTGTACGTCTTTGGAGTGTGGGAGGAAACCGAAGATCTCGGAGAAAACCCACGCAGGTCACGGGGAGAACGTACAAACTCCTTACAGTGCAGCACCCGTAGTCAGGATCGAACCTGAGTCTCCGGCGCTGCATTCGCTGTAAAGCAGCAACTCTACCGCTGCGCTACCGTGCCAAGATTTAGATTTTTTAGATTTAGAGATACAGCGCGGAAACAGGCCCTTCAGCCCACCGGGTCCGCGCCGACCAGCAATCCCCGCACATTAACACTGCCTAATACACACTAGGGACAATTAAAAAAAAAAAACATTTACCCAGTCAATTAACCTACAAACCCGCACGTCTTTGGAGTGTGGGAGGAAACCGAAGATCTCGGAGAAACCCCACGCACGTCACGGGGAGAACGTACAAACTCCGTACAGACGGCGCCCATAGTCGGGATCGAACCCGAGCCTCCGGCGCTGCATTCGCTGTAAGGCGCAACTCTACCGCTGCGCCACCGTGCATATTTCTATGTACGGGTGACATTTCGGGTCGAGACTCTTTCTTCAGACTGAGAGTCGGGGGCAGGGGGACTCTGGAGATATAGAAGGGTCAGGTGTGAAAACGTCAGATCAAACCGTGTGCTGATAAGGAAACGTAGCTGGGGGGGGGGGGAAGGTGGCAATGCGGCATGCAATCACTGACCAGAAACGGCACCCATCCCTCCTTGTCCAGAGATGCGGCCCGCCCCGCTGAGTTACTCCACCATTTTGTGTCCATCCGTGGTGTAAACCAGCATCTGCGGTTCATAGAAACATAGAAAACAGGTGCAGGAGTAGGCCATTCGGCCCTTCGAGCCTGTACGCACCGCCATTCAATATGATCATGGCTGATCATCCAGCTCAGTATCCTGTACCTGCCTTCTCTCCATACCCCCTGATCCCTTTAGCAAAAAGGGCCACATCTAACTCCCTCTTAAATATAGCCAATGAACTGGCCTCAACTACCTTCTGTGGCAGAGAATTCCACAGACTCACCACTCTCTGTGTGAAGAAATGTTTTTTCATCTCGGTCCTAAAAGACTTCCCCCTTATCCTTAAGCTGTGACCCCTGGTTCTGGACTCCCCCAAC
>NC_135986.1:23191770-23217509 GCF_053455715.1 Rhinoraja longicauda | reverse complement strand
GGATAGACTTGATGGGCCGAATGGCCGAATACTGCTCCCAGGGCTTATGAAGATGAATTTTCCACCCTTCTCGTCCTTCGCATCTCCACCAGATCGATTCCGAGGGAGGGGAGAGGGGAGGGAGAGAGGGGAGAGAGAGAGGGAGGGGGGGAGAGAGGGGGGGGGGAGAGAGAGGGAGGGGAGGGAGAGAGGGGGGAGGGAGAGAGGGGGGGAGGGGGGGAGAGAGAGGGGGAGGGGGGAGAGAGAGAGGGGGGAGAGGGAGGGAGGGAGGGGGGAGAGGGAGGGGGGGAGAGGGAGGGAGGGGGGGAGAGAGAGAGAGAGAGAGGCAGGCATACTATAGGGAGATGTATGAGAGAGGTGAATTTTACAGCTGCATCTTGACAACAGGCCCTTCGGCCCACCGTGTCCGCGCCGACCAGCGATCACCCGTACACTAGTACTATCCTACACACGAGTGGCAATTTACAATTACGGAAGCCAATTAACCTACAAACCTGCACGTCTTTTGGAGTTTAGAGAACGTGCAAACTATTCACAGCCTCGCACACAGGGACACACACAGACACACACACAGGCTCACACACACAGGCTCACACACACAGAGACACACACAGACACACACACACACACACACACACACACACACACACAGAATCACACAGACACACACACACACAGAGACACACACACACAGGCTCACACACAGACACACACACACACACACAGAGACACACACACACACAGGCTCACACACACAGAGACACACACACAGACACACACACAGACACACACACACACACACACACACACAGACACACAGACTCACACACACAGACTCACACACACACAGACACACACACACACACACAGACTCACACACACAGACTCACACACACACACGCATACACACAGACTGACACACACAGACTAACACACACAGACTGACACACACACACTGACACACACAGACTGACACACACACACACACACACAGACTCACACACACAGAGACACACACACAGACTCACACACACACAGACTCACACAGAGACACACACACACACACAGAGAGACACACACACACACACACACACACAGAAAGATTTGGTTCAGGTTACTTTATTGTCACGTGAAAATCTTTTGTTGCATGCTGACCAGTCAGTGGGAAGACAGCACAGGATTGCAATCGCACCGCCCACGGTGTACAGATGCATGATAAAGGGACTAACGTGAACAATGTTTAGTGCAAGTCGCAGGTAGATAAGGTGGCCACAAAGGCTCTTGGCACTTTGGCCTTCATCAGTCAGAGTATTGAGTACAGAAGTTAGGAGGTCGTGTTGCAGTTGTATAAGTCGTTGGTGAGACCGCATTTATTATTTTGTGTTCAGTTCTGGGCACCGTGTTATAGGAACGATATTGTCAAGCTTGAAAGGGTTCAGAAAAAAATTACGAGGATGTTGCCAGGACTAGAGGGTGTGAGCTACAGAGAGAGGTTGAGCAGGCTGGGTCTCTATTCCATGGAGCGCAGGAGGATGAGGGGAGATCTTATAGAGGTGTACAAAATCACGAGAGGAATAGATCGGATAGATGCACAGAGTCTCTTGCCCAGAGTAGGGGAATCGAGGACCAGAGGACACAGGTTCAAGATGAAGGGGAAAAGATTCAATAGGAGCCCGAGGGGTAACTTTTTCACACACAGGGTGGTGGGTGTATGGAAGGAGCTGCCAGAGGAGGTGGTTGAGAAACAGTTGGACGGGTACATGGATAGGACGGGTTTGGAGGGATATGGACCAAGCGCAGGCAGGTGGGACTTGTGTAGCTGGGACATTGTTGGCCGGTGTGGGCAAGTTGAGCCGAAGGGCCTGTTTCCACGTTGTATCACTCTATGACTGTATTAGGTCACAGGCAGACAGAGACTGAGAGAGAGACAGAGAGAGAGAGACTGAGAGAGAGAGAGAGAGACAGAGAGAGAGAGAGAGAGAGAGAGAGAGAGAGAGAGAGAGAGAGAGACACAGAGAGAGAGAGAGAGAGAGAGAGAGAGAGAGAGAGAGAGAGAGAGACAGAGAGAGACACACACACACACACACACACACACACACACACACACACACACACACACACACACACACACACACACACACACACACACACACACACACACACACAGTCTCTGTCTCTGTGGCGCTGTGAGGCAGTGGCTCTACCCGCCACGCCACTGGTGTGCCATCTTCATCGGGGCTGCACTGTCGGAAGGCGAAGTGTAGGAGGCAATCGGAAACCCAATGCCCTGTCACACCGGGCAAAATGGTTGCCTGATACCCGGGCAAGCCGCGCTTCAAACCCTCTGACCTTTAGCGGGAGACCTATTTTTACCCTGAGGAGAGCTATTTTTTCCCTTTCACCCTGTTCTGCCCTCCCGACCCCAGGCAGTGTGACATACAAACAAATGTCAGGGGTACGGGGCCTCTTGAGTTGCAACTGATTGCTGATCTCAGCTTGGCAGAAGAACGTCGCTTACAGACCAGTCTTTTTAGTTTTAGTTTAGAGACACAGCGCGGAAACGGGCCCTTCAGCCCACCGGGGCCGCGCCGACCAGCGATCCCCGCACACTAACACTATCCTACACACACTAGGGACAATTTTACATTTGCCCAGCCAATTACCTACATACCTGTACGTCTTTGGAGTGTGGGAGGAAACCGAAGATCTCGAAGAAAACCCACGCAGGTCACGGGGAGAACGTACAAACTCCGTACAGACGGCGCCCGTAGTCAGGATCGAACCTGAGTCTCCGGCGCTGCATTCGCTGTAAGGCGGCAACTCTACCGCCGCGCCCTTTTATACCAAGCGATTAACCTACAAAACCTGCACGTCTTTGGAGTGTGGGAGGAAACCGGAGCTCCCGCAGAAAACCCACGCAGGTTAGGGGGAGAACGTGCAAATTCCGTACAGACGGCGCCCTTGGTCTTTAGAAGGATGAGAGGGGATCTCATTGAAACATATAAGATTATTAAGGGGTTGGACACGTTAGAGGCAGGAAACATGTTCCCAATGTTGGGGGAGTCCAGAATCAGGGGGCCACAGTTTAAGAATAAGGGGTAGGCCATTTAGAACGGAGATGAGGAAAAACTTTTTTACCAGAGAGTTGTAAATCTGTGGAATTCTCTGCCTCAGAAGGCAGTGGAGGCCAATTCTCTGGATGCTTTCAAGAGAGAGTAAGATGGAGCTCTTAAGGATAGCGGAGTCAGGGGGTACGGGGAGAAGGCAGGAACGGGGTACTGATTGAGAATGATCAGCCATGATCACATTGAATGGTGGTGCTGGCTCGAAGGGCTGAATGGCCTCCTCCTGCACCTATTGTCTATTGACTTCTGAGATACAGCTCCCAAGCAGGCCTTTCGGCCCACTGAGTCCGTGCCGACCAGCGATCACCCCGTACGCTAGGGCTATCCTACACACTAGGAACAATTTTTGGCTGAAGCCTTTGGAGTGTGGAAGGAAACCGGAGCCCCGGAGAAAACCCACACGGTCACATGGCGAACCTGGCGCAGCGGTAGTTTTGCTGCCAGAGCCAGAGACCCGGGTTCGATCCCGTCTACGGGTGCCGTCTGAATAGAGTTTGTACTCTCTCCCTGTGACTGCGTGGGTTTCCTCCGAGATTTTCGGTTTCGTCCCACACTCCAAAGACATGCAGGTTAATTGGCTTGGTATAAATGTAAAATTGTCCCTAGTGTGTGTAGGATGGTGTTAATGTGCAAAGATTGCTGGTCGGCGTGGACCCGGTGGGCCAAAGGGCCTGTTTCCGCTAAGCGTACAAACTCCGTACAGACAGGACCTGTAGTCAGGATCGAACCCGGTCTCTGGCAGCAACTTTACCGCTGCGACACCGTGCGGCCATTTAACCCCTTCTGGCGTGTGACGGTGGAGTTGGTCTGTTGAGAAGACAGCCTTGGAGATATAGAGTGATACAGCGTGGAAACAGGCCCTTCGGCCCAACTTGCCCACCTCTACCAACATGTCCCAGCTACACTACACCCACCTGCCTGCGTTTGGCCCATATCCCTCTAAACCTATCCTTACCATGCATCATAGAAACATAGAAAATAGGTGCAGGAGTAGGCCATTCGGCCGTTCGAGCCAGCACCGCCATTCAATACGATCATGGCTGATCATCCAGAATCAGTACCCCGTTTCTGTTTGCTCCCCACACCCCTTGATTCCGTTAGCCCTAAGAGCTAAATCTAACTCTCTCTTGGAAACATCCAGTGAATTGGATCCAAAACACCCAGTGAATTAATGTACCTGTGCAAATGTTTTTTTCAACGTTGTGCTGGTACCTGCCTCAACTACCTCCTCCCTACGCCCATCCGTGGAATGTAGGCGGATACTTTGCAGGTCAGAAACCGCGCCGGCTCCATTAAATCTTTCTTGGAAGAGACCCCAGAAATGTGGTTCGGCTCGGAGGCAAATGGCGTCTGTGCTGAGTCAGGGTTTTGTCTGGCACTGACGACTCGGCCTCTCAGCTGGCTCGTGCTTGCTTTATCTTTGTTTCATTTTAGCTTGGTTTTGTTTTGTTTTTTAGCAGATTTGTTTAGGCTTGGTTTTACTTGAGCTTGATTTTCACTTTAGTTTGATTTTACCTTTAGTTTTTTTCAGCTCGGTTTGAGTTTTTTTCACGGTTTTAGTTTTAGCCCGGTTTGAGTTTAGCTCGGTTTGAGTTTATCTCAGTTTGAGTTTTTGCTCGGTTTGAGTTTTGGCTCGGTTTTAGTTTTAGCCCGGTTTGAGTTTTATCTCGGTTTGAGTTTTAGCTCGGTTTGAGTTTTATCTCGGTTGGAATTTTATCTCAGTTTGTGTTTTATCTCGGTTTGTGTTTTATCTCGGTTTGAGTTTTAGCCGGGTTTGAGTTTTAGCCCGGTTTGAGTTTTAGCTCGGTTTGAGTTTTGGCTCGGTTTGAGTTTTAGCTCGGTTTGAGTTTTAGCTCGGTTTGAGTTTTGGCTCGGTTTGAGTTTTCGCTTAGTGACACAGTATGGAAACAGGCCCTTCGGCCCACCGAGTCCGTGCTGACCATCGCACGCCCATTCACACTAGTTCCACATTATCCCAATTTCGCATCCACTGCCCACACACTGAGGGGCAGTTTTTACAGAGGGCCAATTAACCTCCAAACCCGCATGTCTGTGGGGAACCGGAGCACCCGGAGGATACCCAGGCAGTCGCAGGGAGAGCGTACAATCGAACCTGGGTCTTTAGCGATGTGAGGCGGTAACTCTACCCACTGCACCACTGCCAAGAAAATGAGTGCTGTTTTCTCAATGGCATGACCACCCATTCCTGCCCACTTGCTAGTCACAGTTTTCAGAGGCAAAACAGGTCGAGCCAGCCTCAGTTATCCACCATTTTGTGTCCATCTTCAGTACAAAGTGACATCTGCAGTTTCTTCTAGGGGTGCCAACTTTCTCACTCCCAAATAAGGGAGAAAAGGTGATGTCACCGCCCCACATGACCTCACCCAGCCAGCGGCCACGTGCTCCCGCTCCACCAATGGTGACCGCGCTGGCCGGGAGGCGTGTTGCTACGGAACCACTGTTAGGCGGCCTACGGGCCTACACTATCTGGGCCTACAGTGTCCGGACCTACAGTGTCCGGACCTACAGTGTCCGGGCCTACAGAGTCCGGGCCTACAGCGTCCGGGCCTACAGCGTCCGGGCCTACAGCGTCCGGGCCTACAGCGTCCGGGCCTACAGCGTCCGGGCCTACTACGGGACAAGGGCGGTGCCGTACGGGACAAACCAATTTAGCCCAATATATGGGATGTCCTGGCTAATACGGGGCAGTTGGCAACCCTATATGTCCTTCCTACACATGCTTGATCGGTCTGGTACCGTGAAGTAGAAGGGAACAGGTCTGGGATAAAAGAAACTCCACAATCAATACAGATATCGAGGGAGGAGGACTCCACTCAGTGCAAAAATATCTCTTTCATTGGAAGAGTCCTCAAGTTATACAGCACGGAATCATAGGGTTGCCAACTGTCCCATATTAGCCGGGACATCCCGTATTTTGGGCTAAATTGGACCGCCCTTGTCCCGTAAGAGGCCCGGGAGGCGCTGTAGGCCCGGACAGTGTGGGCCTGGACAGTGTAGGCCCGGAGGCCCTGATGCCGCCTGACGGAGGTTGCATAGCAACCCGCCTCCCGGCCCAGGGGGCCGCCATTGGTGGAGCAGGTGGCCACTGGCTGGATGAGGTCGCGTGGGGCGGTGATGTCACCTTGTCCCTTATTTGGGAGTAAGATAGTTGGCACCCCTTTGGTCCAATTCACCCATGCTGGCCAAGGTACCGACCAGAGGTGGTTCCACTTGCCTTTCTATGGCCCATGTCCCTCCAAACGTTTTCTATTTGGAGTATTGCATGCAGTGATGGTCGCTCCCATTACGGGAAAGGTGTGGAGCATTTGGAAGGTCGATATCTCCCTGAAATTGGCCGCACAAATACAAAGAGCGGTAAAGAAGGCGTATGGTATGTCTGCCTTCATCAGTCTGGGCATTGAGTACAAGACTCGCATTGCAGCTGTGGCCAGGACACTTTTGGAGTATAGCGTGCAGTTCTGGTCACCCACATTACATAAAAGGTGTGGAGCGTATAAGATTATTAAGGGGTTGGACACGTTAGAGGCAGGAAACATGTTCCCAATGTTGGGGGAGTCCAGAACCAGCGGCCACACACAGTTTAAGAATAAGGGGACGGCCATTTAGAACGGAGACGAGGAAAAACTTTTTCAGTCAGAGAGTTGTGAGTCTGTGGAATTCTCTGCCTCAGAGGGCAGTGGAGGCCAATTCTCCGAATGCATTCAAGGGAGAGCTAGATAGAGCTCTTAAGGATAGCGGAGTCAGGGGGTATGGGGAGAAGGCAAGAACGGGGTACTGATTGAGAATGATCAGCCATGATCACATTGAATGGCGGTGCTGGCTTGAAGGGCCGAATGGCCTCCTCCTGCACCTGTTGTCTATTGAAGGAACTGGAGACCCTGGTTTAAACCGAAGATAGACACAAAATGCTGGAGCATTTCTTCGGTGTAAACCAGCATCTGCAGTTCCTTCTTACACACTGTCCAAATGTCTTTTTTAGATGTTATTGTACCTGCCCTCAATGACTTCCTCCAGCAGCTCGTTCCACATTTAACTTAAGTCAGTTGCCCACGGAAAAACTCTTGAAGTGGGGCAGCAGTAGAGTTGCTGCCTTGCAGCGCTTTCAGCGCCAGAGACCCGAGTTCGATCCCGACCATGGGCGCTGTCTGTGCGGAGTTTGTACGTTCTCCCCCGTGACCTGCGTGGGTTTTCCCCCGAGATCTTCGGTTTCCTCCCACAATCCAAAGGCGTGTAGGTTTGCCAAGAGACAATCGGTGCAGGAGGAGGCCATTCGGCCCTTCGAGCCAGCACCGCCATTCAATGTGATCATGGCTGATCATTCTCAATCAGTACCCCGTTCCTGCCTTCTCCCCATACCCCCTGACTCCGCTATCCTTAAGAGCTCTATCTAACTCTCTCTTGAAAGCATCCAGAGAATCAGCCTCCACTGCCTTCTGAGGCAGAGAATTCCACAGATTCACAACTGAAAAAGTTTGTCCTCGTCTCCGTTCTAAATGGCCGACCCCTTGTTCTTGAACTGTTTGTAGGTCAATTGGCTTGGTATCAATGTAAAATTTATTTATTCACAAAATGCTGGAGTAACTCAGCAGGTCAGGCAGCATCTCAGGAGAGAAGGAATGGGTGACGTTTCGGGTCGAGACCCTTCTTCAGACTGATGTCAGGGGGGCGGGACAAAGGAAGGATATAGGTGGAGTCAGGAAGATAGAGGGAGATCTGGGAAGGGGGAGGGGAAGAGAGGGACAGAGGGACTATCTAAAGTTGGAGAAGTCGATGTTCATACCACTGGGCTGCAAGCTGCCCAGGCGAAATATGAGGTGCTGTTCCTCCAATTTCCGGTGGGCCTCACTATGGCACTGGAGGAGGCCCATGACAGAAAGGTCAGACTGGGAATGGGAGGTTGAGTTGAAGTGCTCAGCCACCGAGAGATCAGTTTTGTTGATGCGGACCGAGCGCAGGTGTTGTAAAATCTATCCCTAGAGTGTGCAGTATGGCGTCAGTGTGGGGATCGCTGGTCGGCGCGGACTCGGTGGGCCGAAGGGCCTGTTTCCGCGCTGTTGTCTCGAAACTAAATTGAACTGTCGGGTTATTGGATCGTAGGGGATCCGAGAAACAGCTTCAAAGACATTGCAATGGAATCGAATGGAAATTTTCCATAGCAACTGTGGTTGGCACATAAACAAAAGCTGCAGCTCCTAGGTTTCAAGTGGCCTCCTCTCAAACATCACATGGCAAACACTCCTCCGACTTAAAGCCAGCAAATCCTGGTTGACAAAAGCACAGCGCTCCGAGCTGTCGAAAACCAGACCGTGAAGGGAAGAGCAGAGCAGGGAAATGGTCTTTAGGACACGACGACTTTGGAAATGCCAGGTTCATAAGACACTAGGGTCGCTAACTGTCCCGTATTAGCCGGGACATCCCGTATTTTGGGCTAAGCTAGTTTGTCCCGTACGGGACCCGCCTTTGTCCCGTATTCGTAGGGTTGCCAACTTCCTCACTCCCAAATAAGGGACAAAGGGTGACGTCGCTGCCCCACGCCCCACGTGACCTCGCCCAGCCAGCGGCCACGTGCTCCCGCTCCACCAATGGTGGCCGCCATTGGTGGAGCGGGAGCACGTGGCCGCTGGCTGGGTGAGGTCACCTGGGGCGTGGGGCGGTGACGTCACCTTATCCCGTAGTTGGCAAGCCTGACCAGAGCAGAATTAGGCTACTTGGCCCCTCGAGAGCGTTGGAGCATAGATTTTGGGGAGGTCATGCTGCACTTGTACAAGGCGGTGGTGAGACTCCATTTCGAGTATTGTGTTCAGTTCTGGGCACCGTGTTACAGGAAAGATGTTGTCAAGCTTGAAAGGGTTCAGAGAAGACTTACGAGGATGTTGCCAGGACTTGGAGGATGAGGGGTAATCTCGTAGAGGTGTATAAGACGTACAGGTATGTAGGTTAATTGGCTGGGCAAATGTTAAAAAAAAAAAAATATTGTCCCTAGTGGGTGTAGGATAGTGTTAGTGTGCGGGGATCGCTGGGCGGCACGGACCCGGTGGGCCGAAGGGCCTGTTTCCGCGCTGTATCTCTAAATCTAAATCTAAAAAAGATCATGAGAGGAATAGATCGGGTAGATGCACAGAGCCTCTTGTCCAGAGTAGGGGAATCGAGGACCAGCGGACATAGGTTCAAGGTGAAGGGGAAAAGATTTAATAGGAATCTGAAGGGTAACTTTTTCACACAAAGGGTGGACGGGTGTATGGAACGAGCTGCCAGAGGACTGGGACTATCCCAACGTTTAGAAACATAGAAAATAGGTGCAGGAGTAGGCCATTCGGCCCTTCGAGCCTGCACCGCCATTCAATATGATCACGGCTGATCATCCAACTCAGTATCCCGTACCTGCCTTCTCTCCATACCCCCTGATCCCTTTAGCCACAAGGGCCACATCTAACTCCCTCTTAAATATAGCCAATGAACTGGCCTTAACTACCTTCTGTGGCAGAGAATTCCACAGATTCACCACTCTCTGTGTGAAAAAAAACATTCTCATCTCGGTCCTAAAAGACTTCCCCCTTATCCTTAAACTGTGACCCCGTGTTCTGTTTTAGGAAACAGACAGGTACATGGATAGGACGGGTTTGGAGGGATATGGACCAAACGCAGGCAGGTGGGACTAGTGTAGCTGGGACATGTTGGCCGGTGTGGGCAAGTTGGGCCTGATTCCGCACTGTGTCACTCGATGACTCTATGACTCTATTGTCCTATGTTCCGAAATGGAGGAATGAAATGCCGTGCTTGCAGTAGCACAACTGAGATGCAACCGTTGTACTCTGTAAACACCACATCTGCCCCACCGTTCTATCAGGGCGCAGCGGCAGAGTTGCTGCCTCACCGCGCCAGAGACACGGGCTCGATCCTGACCACAGGTCATCATCATCATCATCGGCGGTCACTCGAAGCGAGTATGACTGTCAATAGACAATAGGTGCAGGAGTAGGCCAGTCGGCCCTTCGAGCCAGCACCGCCATTCAATGTGATCATGGCTGGTCATTCTCAATCAGTACCCCGTTCCTGCCTTCTCCCCATACCCCCTGACTCCGCTATCCTTGAGAGCTCTATCGAGCTCTCCCTTGAATGCATTCGGAGAATTGGCCTCCACTGCCTTCTGAGGCAGAGAATTCCACAGACTCACAACTCTCTGACTGAAAATGTTTTTCCTCATCTCCGTTCAAAATGGCCTACCCCTTATTCTTAAACTGTGTGGCCCCTGGTTCTGGACTCCCCCAACATTGGGAACATGTTTCCTGCCTCTAGCGTGTATGGGACTCTAGGTGACGTTTCACAGAGTGCTGGAGTAACTCAGCGGGTCAGGCAGCATCTCTGGAGAACATGGATAGGTGACGTTTCACAGAGTGCTGGAGTAACTCAGCGGGTCAGGCAGCATCTCTGGAGAACATGGATAGGTGACGTTTCACAGAGTGCTGGAGTAACTCAGCGGGTCAGGCAGCATCTCTGGAGAAAAAGGATGAGCGACGTTTTTCGGTTCGCCCATCTTTATTTTTTCTCCAGAGATGCTGCCTGACCCGCTGAGTTACTCCAGCACTTCGAGTCTGTCTGCGGTGTCTGCAGTTCGAGTTGAGTTGCGTTCGAGATTAGTTTATGGTCACGTGTCGAGGTACAGTGAAAAGCTTTGGTTGCGTGCCAAGCGGAAAGACAGCGCATGATTACAGTCGAGCCGGCCACAGTGTACAGGTGCACGCCACAGGGCAAGACAAAGCCAATAAAATCCGATCAAAGATTGTCCGAGGGTCTCCAATGGGGTAGATAGTAGTTCAGCACTGCTCTCTGGTTGTTGGTACGATGGTTCAGTCGCCTCACAACAACCGTGAAGAAGCCTGGGGCGGTCACGGTGGCGCAGCGGTAGAGTCTCTGCCTTACAACGCTTGCAGCGCCGGAGACCCGGGTTCCATCCCGACCGCGGGCGCCGTCTGTACGGAGTTTGTGCGTTCTCCCCGTGACCAGCGTGGGTTTTCTCCGAGATCTTCGGTTTCCTCCCACGCTCCAAAGACGTGCAGGTTTGTAGGTTAATTGGCAAAGACGTACAGGTATGTAGGTTAATTGGCAAAGGTACCAGAGGAACAAGTTAGGCCACTCGACCCAAAAAAATGTAGTATGTCACGGCGGCCATTTTAGTTGGCAGAAACTTGCAGAAACATTTAAAAAGAAAAATAACAAAAATCTGTGAATTGATAGATGAGATATATTCTGCATTTTAATGGTGTCATCACACATACTGTTACCCCATTACACTGCGAGAGGCAGAGTGAACGGTGGGATTTACTAAAATGGCTCCTTGGCGTACTACACTTCAGTAAAGGCGATTGCAACGGAGTGGTCCATCTTGTTCCTCTAGTATCTTTGGTTGTATGTGTGTAAATTGATTCTAGTGTGTGTGTAAGAAAATAACTGCAGATGCTGGTACAGATTGAAGGTATTGATTCACAAAATGCCGGAGTAACTCAGCGGGTCAGGCAGCATCTCAGGAGAGAAGGAATGGGTGACGTTTCGGGTCGAGACCCTTCTTCAGACTGATGTCAGGGGGGCGGGACAAAGGAAGGATATAGGTGGAGACAGGAAGATAGAGGGAGATCTGGGAAGGAGGAGGGGAAGAGAGGGACAGAGGAACTATCTAAAGTTGGAGAAGACAATGTTCATACCGCTGGGCTGCAAGCTGCCCAGGCGAAATATGAGGTGCTGTTCCTCCAATTTCCGGTGGGCCTCACTATGGCACTGGAGGAGGCCCATGACAGAAAGGTCAGACTGGGAATGGGAGGGGGAGTTGAAGTGCTCAGCCACCGGGAGATCAGTTTGGTCAATGCGGTCCGAGCGGCTTGGTGGCCTTTTGAGAGTTTGCAGCGCTTTAGAGAAGTGCCCGCAAGAAAGACGCAGTAATGTCTGCGAAGGAAAAAGGGGCGGGTAATGCGCGAGAAGGTTGTCAGGAGAGCGGCGGATGCAACGGCTGCGAGCTGGGCCGGGGCGGCAAAGGCAGCAACAGCAACGGAGGAGGAGGGAGAGCGCGAGCTGCTGAGGCATGAGTTGATGAATTTACAGCAAATGAACTTATCGCTCCAAGCTGTCCTCCATATGGTTGTCTCCTTCAAAAAGACAATAGACAATAGACAATAGGTGCAGGAGTAGGCCATTCAGCCCTTCGAGCCTGTACGCACCGCCATTCAATGCGATCATGGCTGATCACTCTCAATCAGTACCCCGTTCCTGCCTTCTCCCCATACCCCCTCACTCCGCTATCCTTAAGTGCTCTATCCAGCTCTCTCTTGAAAGCATCCAACGAACTGGCCTCCACTGCCTTCTGAGGCAGAGAATTCCACACCTTCACCACTCTCTGACTGAAAAAGTTCTTCCTCATCTCCGTTCTAAATGGCCTACCCCTTATCCTTAAACTGTGGCCCCTTGTTCTGGACTCCCCCAACATTGGGAACATGTTTCCTGCCTCTAATGTGTCCAATCCCCTAATTATCTTATATGTTTCAATAAGATCCCCCCTCATCCTTCTAAATTCCAGTGTATACAAGCCCAATCGCTCCAGCCTTTCAATATACGACTGTCCCGCGATTCCGGGAATTAACCTAGTGAACCTACGCTGCACGCCCTCCATACCAAGAATATCCTTCCTCAAATTTGGAGACCAAAACTGCACACAGTACTCCAGGTGCGGTCTCACCAGGGCCCGGTACAACTGTAGAAGGACCTCTTTGCTCCTATACTCAACTCCTCTTGTTATGAAGGCCAACATTCCATTGGCTTTCTTCACTGCCTGCTGTACCTGCATGCTTCCTTTCATTGACTGATGCACTAGGACACCCAGATCTCGTTGAAGTCCCCCTCCTCCTAACTTGACACCATTCAGATAATAATCTGCCTTTCTATTCTTACTTCCAAAGTGAATAACCTCACACTTATCTACATTAAACTGCATCTGCCATGTATCCGCCCACTCACACAACCTGTCCAAGTCACCCTGCAGCCTTATTGCATCTTCCTCACAATTCACACTACCCCCCAGCTTAGTATCATCTTAGTATCAAAGACCATTGAAGAGGTTATCCAGAACTCTGATCATCTTGCAGAGTTGAATGAAGGATGGTCAACTTTCTTCGGTATGCAGAGAATATCAAACTAAATGCTGAAATCCAAAGTTCTCACTTTCAGATAAAACGCATATGAAACATGAGTGAGTTCACCTGCAGTGCCCTGCAGATATAAAGATGATCCCACTCATTTGCTAGTTTTTATCTACAAAGTGGACTCAGACAAGGGCTACTTGCAATCGTGTACCTGAATCTGAATTGCGTCAGAAAGTGAGGAATTCTTGAATGACCATTGCAATATGTGAATGTTATCCCCGTCCTTTACAAACTCCACTGGCTCCCCATCCCCCAGAGAATCCAGTACAAAATCCTCCTCATAACCTACAAAGCCCTCCATAACCTGGCCCCATCCTACCTGACCGACCTCCTCCACAGGCACACTCCCACCTGCACCCTCCGCTCTGCCGCTGCCAATCTCCTATCCCCCCACATCCGGACAAACTCAGATCCTGGGGGGACAGGGCTTTCTCCATCGCTGCTCCCACCCTATGGAACTCACTACCCCAAACCGTTAGAGACTCCTCCACACTCACCACATTCAAAACATCGCTGAAGTCTCACCTGTTCAGTACTGCCTTCAACCACTGAAGGTCACCTCACCTTCTGTCTCCTTTCTCTGTTCGTTTACTTATTTACTTATTTATCTATTTATTCATTTCCCTATGTTCTCAAAAATCTCTGTAAAGCGTCTTTGAGTATATGAAAAGCGCTATATAAATAAAATGCATTATTATTATTATTATTATTATTATCTCTGTATTCGCAATGGCAGAAGCCTGCTGTGGTAATATGTTCAATATACCATTGTCCATATTCCTAATGACTGTAAATGGATGACTGTCAATCTCAAATTAAATATCAACACTGTGCTGAAAAGAAAGAAAAAAATGCGGACCGAGCGAGGGGTTGAGCGAAGCAATCGCTGAGCCTGTGCTTGGTTTCGCCGATGTAAATAAGTGTGTGTGTAGGATAGTGTTAGTGTGCAGGGGACGCTGGTGGGAGCGGACTCGGTGGGCCGAAGGGCCTGTCTCCGTGCTGTATCTTTAAACTAAAATGGAGGTGTACAATTGGTCGTCTCCCTCTCTTTTCCACCCTGCAGCGTATTTACTACCTGTCGCTGGAGTTCTACATGGGCCGCACCCTGCAGAACACAATGGTGAACCTGGGGCTACAGGGAGCCTGTGATGAAGCCATCTATCAGGTAAGACAAGTGAAGCCAGTAAGGTGGTGCCTACTCAATACTTAATATAGTAAGCAGGCCCAACAGAGGATGTACTTTCTGCGGCACCTGAGGAAACACAATCTGCCACAGGCAATGATGGTCCAGTGCTATACTGCCATCGTAGAGCCCGTCCTCACCTTCTCCATCATGGCCTGGTTTGGCTCAGCCACCAAGCACCACATCCGGAGGCTGCAACGGATCGTTCGATCAGCTGAGAAGCTTGTTGGCTGCAACCTTCTCCCCCCCCCCCCCCCCCATCGACGAACTGTACACTGCAAGGGCCAGGAAGCGAGCGGGCAAGATCATCTCTGACCCCTCTCACCCTGGCCACAAACTCTTCGAAGCACTTCCCTCTGGAAGGCGACTCCGGACTGTCAAAGCCGGACATAAGGACAGCTTTTTTTCCACGAGTAATAGCTCTTTAGTTTTAGTTTTTTAGTTTTAGAGATACAGTGCGGAAACAGGCCCTTCGGCCCACCGGGTCCGCGCCGCCCAGCGATCCCCGCACACTAACACTATCCTAAACACACGCTAGGGACAATTTACACTTACACCAAGCCAATTAACCTACATACCTGTACATCTTTGGAGTGTGGGAGGAAACCGAAGATCTCGGAGAAAACCCACGGGGAGAACGTACAAACTCCGTACAGGCAGCGCCCGTAGTCAGGATCGAACCTGAGTCTCCGGCGCTGCATTCGCTGTAAGGCAGCAACTCTACCGCTGCGCCACCGTGCCGCCCATTCTCATTGAGCTCGACACAATAACAGTTACAGACCAATTACAGACCAAAGGTCTGTAGCCTCTTTTTGCTCTGGTTTATTTCACTCGCATGTTTAAACCGTAACGTTGTATTCTTAACGTTTTAATGCTTTTATGCTTTATTCTTAATTGTTTACTGTCTGTCCGTGTTGTTACTTGCGAGCGGAGCACCAAGGCACATTCCTTGTACGTCTAGGTACTTGGCCGATAAACTTATTCATTCATTCAAACATTGTTTTTTCAAATGAAGCCGAAGAAAGGGTCTCGACCCGAAACGTCACCCTTTCCTTCTCTCCAGAGATGCTGCCTGTCCCGCTGAGTCGCTCCGGCAATCTGTGTCTATCTTCGATTTAAACCAGCATCTGCAGTTCTTTCCTACACATTTTTTAATAAAAAGTTCAGCGTATAAAAATCCCAATCTTATGCAAAAAAAAACCCCAAAACAAACCAAGAACAAAAAAAGGGCCATCGTGACATTTTCAGGTCGGGACTCGTCTTCAGATAAGTACCACACAGGAACAGGAAGTCTGCCTCACAGCGCCAGAGACCCGGGTTCCATCATGACTACCTGTGCTTGTCTGTACAGAGTTTGCACGTTCTCCCCGTGACCTGCGTGGGTTTCCCCCGGCATCTTCGGTTTCCTCCCACGCTCCAAAGACGAACAGGTTTGTCGGTCAATTGGCTTGGCGTGAATGTAAAATTGTCCCCAGTGTGTGTAGGGTGGCGTTGGTGAGCGGGGATCGCAGGTCGGCATGGACTCGGTGGGCCGAAGGGCCTTTTTCCACGCCGCATCTCTAAACTAAACTAAACAAATCAAAGTCCCTCGTGCAACCAGGGCTGTTTGTAGTTAGATTTAGAGATACGGCGCAGAAACAGGCCCTTCGGCCCACCCCTCCCATTCCCACACTGACCTTTCTGTCCTGGGCCTCCTCCACTGTCAGAGTGAGGCCCAGCGCAAATTGGAGGAACAGCACCTCATATTTCACTTGGGTAGCTTTACACCCCGGCGGTATGAACATCAACTTCTACAACTTCAAGTAGCCCTTGCATTCCCTCTCTCTCCCTGCCTTCCCAGTTCTCCGACCAGTCTATTGTCTCCGGCTACATTTTATCTCTGTACCGCCCCCTCCCCTGACATCAGTCTGCAGAAGGGTCTCGACCCGAAACGTCACCCATTCCTTCTCTCCAGAGATGCTGCCTGACCCGCCGAGAAACTCCAGCATTTTGTGTCCATCATCAAGAATCTATCTCTGCCTTAAAAAATATCCACTGGCTTGTGGCCTCCACAGCCGTCTGTGGCAAAGAATTCCACAGATTCACCACCCTCTGACGAAAGACATTCCCCCTCATCTCCTTCTTAAAAGAACGTCCTTTAATTCTGATTGAGAATGATCAGCCATGATCACATTGAGTGGCGGTGCGTACAGGCTCGAAGGGCCGATTGGCCTCCTCCTGCACCTATTGTCTATTGTCTATTTTGCCACCCTAATATAAAAGAAATTCCCCCTCATCTCCTTCCGAAAGGAACGTACTTTAATTCTGAGGCCGTGCCCTCTGGTCCTAGACTCTCCCACCAGTGGGAACATCCTCTCCACATCCACTCTATCCGAGCCTTTCACTGTTCTGGACGTCTCAATGAGGTTCCCCCCTCCCCCTCATTCTTCTGAACTCTCGATCAGTCATTGTGGGTGAAATCGGAGAGGGTTTAGACCTTTGCAAAGTGCACTGCGATCAACAAGCCTGAGTGCCCGTGACATTTTATAGTCTGACTCACTGGTCGAGAATCGGGCCCAGCTGTTCCAGAACCTTCTCCCATTACAGACCGCCAACGCTCGGCCAGGCCTTGCTGCACTACGATGCTTAATCGTGCGGCAAATGTGACGTTCCCTCGGTGAAGTCGCCCTCCATTTTAACCCGTCCGCCATTTCAATCCCCCAGTGAACGTCTTGCATGGTTGTGGTGCAAATTCATCATTCTCTCTCGCGTGACAGGAGCAGAATTAGGCCATTCGGCCCATCAGGTCTACTCCGCCATTCAAGCATGGCTGATCCCTCTCTCCCTCCCAATCCCATTCTCCTCCCCATAACCCCTGACACCCGCACTAATCAAGAATCCCTCTGCATCTGCCGTAAC
This sequence comes from Rhinoraja longicauda, assembly GCF_053455715.1. Lineage (NCBI taxonomy): Eukaryota > Metazoa > Chordata > Chondrichthyes > Rajiformes > Arhynchobatidae > Rhinoraja > Rhinoraja longicauda. Next base: position 23,200,095 of record NC_135986.1, on the reverse strand, counting down.
ATTTTCCATTGGTGGCCTCCACAGCAATAAATTCCACAGATTCACGACATTTTAGCTTCGGACAGTGTAGGCCCGGACGGTGTAGGCCCGGGTCGAGACCCTTCTTCAGACTGAAGAAGGGTCTCGACCCGAAACGTCACCCATTCCTTCTCTCCTGAGATGCTGCCTGACCTGCTGAGTTACTCCAGCATTTTGTGAATAAATACAAGGAATTAGCAGGATACGGCCTCTTTTATCAGCCATGATCATATTGAATGGCGGTGCAGGCTCGAAGGGCCGAATGGCCTACTCCTGCACCTGTTTTCTATGTTTCTATGTTTATTATGGAGGTGACAATAATGCAGAGTCCACGAGCAGATGTCTTTACCATATATATGGAATAGTCCTCCTCCAAGTTAGCTGTCTGAGCGAAACGTTTGCAGCACAACTCCCAGCGTTCAAGGTACCTAATAGAGGCAATTAGCACATTCGTGTAACCAGACATGAAAACCAGGCAGTTTAGGCCGTTATCACATTCGTGCAACTTCTCTACATCGGCGAGACCAAACACGGGCTCGGCGATCGTTTCGCTCAACACCTTCGCTCAGTCCGCCTTAACCAACCTGATCTCCCGGTGGCTGAGCACTTCAACTCCCCCTCCTACTTCCAGTCTGACCTTCCCGTCATGGGCCTCCTCCACTGTCAGAGTGAGGCCCACAGCAAATTGGAGGAACAGCACCTCATATTTCGCTTGGGAAGCTCGCAGCCCAGCGGTATGAACATTGACTTCTCCAACTTTAGATAGTTCCTCTGTCCCTCTCTTCCCCTCCCCCTTCCCAGTTCTCCCTCTATCTTCCCGTCTCCACCTTCCTTTGTCCCGCTCCCCTGACATCAGTCTGAAGAAGGGTCTCGACCCGAATCGTCACCCATTCCTCTCTCCTAGATGCTGCCTGACCTGCTGAGTTACTCCGGCATTTTGTGATACCTTCGATTTGTACCGGCATCTGCAGTTATTTTCCTACACATACACAATAGAGGCAGTTATCACGTTCTTGCAACTAGCCACATTTCTTTTAGTCAGGCATCCCTCCAAACACGTTCTGGGATTGCCTTTTGCAGCGCACATTCCTTTAGCCATATTTCCTTTAGTCAAGTATCCCATCAGCCTCTGCAAGGCAAGGCCAGGTAGCCACGTTATCCGGGAGAAAAGGCTGCAGGCTCATTCCTTGATTTTTCTTTTTGTCTCTCCCAGCTCGGACTAGACATCGAGGAGCTGGAAGACATCGAGGAAGATGCCGGGCTCGGCAACGGAGGTCTGGGCAGGCTGGCTGGTGAGTTCATCACGTCACAAATGATAGCAGCAGAATTAGGCCATTCGGCCCATCAAGTCCACTCCGCCATTTAACCATGGCTGTCCTACCTTTCCCTCTCAACCCCATTCTAATTGGCTTCGGTGCAATTGTAAATTGTGCCCCGTGTGCTAGTGTACAGCGTGATTACTGGCCGGCATGGACTCTGTGGGCCGAAGGGCCTGTTTCCACGCTGTATCTCTAAACTAACCTAAACTAATCACAGACCCCTGTCCCGTCAGTGTGTGTGGAGGGGGGGGGGGTAGGAATAGGTGGGAGTCTAGATGGGGTTCAGGGAAGGGAAAGGGTGGGTTCAGAGAGGAAGATGGACAGAGAGGAGTGGAAGGGGCTTTGTTCTAGGTTACCTAAAATCGGAGAGTTCAACGTGTTGTGAGCTACCCAAGTAGGGTACAAGGTGCTGTTCCTCCATTTTGCGTGTGGCCTCACTCTAGGGTTGCCAACTGTCCCGTATTAGCCGGGACATCCCGTATTTTGGGCTGAATTTGTTTGTCCGGTACGGGACCGCCCTTGTCCCATATTAGGCCTGGGGGCCGCTGTAGGCCTGGACACTGTAGGCCCGGACACTGTAGGCCCGGACACTGTAGGCCCGGGGGCCGCTGTAGGCCCGGACGCTGTAGGCCTGGACACTGTAGGCACGGCGGACGCTGTAGGCCCGGACACTGTAGGCCCGGGGGCCGCTGTAGGCCGGGACACTTTAGGCTAACGTAGTGTGTTCGAGGAGCGGGGCCGATTGTGTTCGCGTAGAAACCCGCCTCCCGGCCCGGGCGGCCGCCATTGGTGGAGCGGGAGCACGTGGCCGCTGGCTGGGTGAGGGCGCGGGGCAGTGACGTCACCTTGTCCCGTATTTGGGAGTGAGAAAGTTGGCAACCCTACCTCACTCTAGCAATGGAGGAGGCCCTGGATAGCAAGGGCACTGCGGGAACGGGAAGGTGAGTTAAAACGGTTAACTCAAATTTCAATTGTACCTTAATTGGTATATGTGACAATAAATTGAATCTTGAATCTTGAACTCCCTAGCTAGCCCAGTGTGCATTGACCAGCATCTGCAGGTCTCGGTTTAGTTCAGAGATACAGCGCGGAAACAGGCCCTTCGGCCCACCGAGTCAGCGATCACCCAACACATTCGCACTATCCTACACACACTGGGGACAATGTACATTTAACCTACAAATGAATGCCAATTAACCTACAAACCTGTGCATCTTTGGAGTGTGGGAGGAAACCGGAGCACCCGGGGAAAACCCACGGGGAGAACGTACACACTACGCGCAGACAGCGCCCGCAGTTGGGATCGGACCTTGGTCTCCGGCGCTGTAAGAGCCTGTAAAGATTTGGGCGGTCACGGTGGCGCGGTGGTAGAGTTGCTGCCTTACAGGCAGGCCCGGGTTCAATCCCGACTACGGCCGCCGTCTGCGCGGAGTTTGCACGTTCTCCCCGTGACCTGCGTGGGTTTTTCTCCGAGATCTTCGGTTTCCTCCCACACTCCAAAGAGGTGCAGGTTTGCAGGTTAATCGGCTTGCTAAATGTAAAAATTGTCCCTGGTGGGTGTAGGATAGTGTTAATGTGCGGGGATCGCTGGTCGGCACGGACCCGATGGGCCGAAGGGCCTGTTTCCACGCTGTATCTCTAAACTACACTAAACTAATAAACTAAGGCGACAACTCTACCGCTGCGCCACCATGATTGCCCCCTAGTGTGCAGTTTGACAACTGCTGTTTACACATTGCATGAACAGCAGTTTTGTGATCAATAGACAATAGGCGCAGGAGGAGGCCATTCGGCCCTTCGAGCCAACACCAGCATTCAATGTGATCATGGCTGATCATTCTTAATCAGTACCCCGTTCCTGCCTTCTCCCCATACCCCCTGACTCCGCTATCCTTAAGAGCTCTATCTAGCTCTCTCTTGAATGCATTCAGACAATTGGCCTTCTGAGGCAGAGAATTCCACAGATTCACAACTCTCTGACTGAAAACGTTTTTCCTCATCTCAGTTCTAAATGGCCTACCCCTTATTCTTAAACTGTGTGGCCCCTGGTTCTGGACTCCCCCAACATTGCGAACATGTTTCCTGCCTCTAACGTGTCCAACCCCTTAATAATCTTATACGTTTCGATAAGATCTCCTCTCATCCTTCTAAATTCCAGCGTATACAAGCCTAGCCGCTCCAGTCTTTCAACATATGACAGTCCCGCCATTCCGGGAATTAACCTAGTAAACCTACGCTGCACGCCCTCAATAGTAAGAATACCCTTCCTCAAATTTGGAGAGCAAAACTGCACACAGTACTCCAGGTGCGGTCTCACTAGGGCCCTGTACAACTGCACACAGTACTCCAGGTACGGTCTCACTAGGGCCCTGTACAACTGCAGAAGGACCTCTGCTCCTATACTCAACTCCTCTTGTTATGAAGGCCAATCGCAGTGGCAGGTTAATCGTGACTCTGGAACAAAAGCTCCTTGTTAAATCGTAGTCAATCACAATCACAATGATACTTTATTAGCCAAGTATGTTTTGCAAAGTACAAGGAGCTTCCATTGATGTACAGTCATCATAACGATAAAAAGCAACAGGACACACAAGATACATTTTAACTTGAACATCCGCCACAGTGACTCCTCCGCATTCCTCACTCTGATGGAAGGCGAAAAAAAGTATTCTATCTCTTCCCATCTTTGTCCTCCAGCGGTCGGGGGGGGGGGGGTTGGGGGGAGGGCCTCGAGCCTTCCGTTGACGGGGCGATCTTGGCTCCCGTAGCCGGCGCCGTTTGGGCCTTCGGGCCTTCCTCGTCAGGCTCCTGCTTGGGGGTGGGGGGGGGGGATTTCAACTGCCCCCGCGCCGGGCGATCTGCCCCGGGTCGGGACCGGTCGAACGTCGTGCGGCTCTTGGAGCTCCCGAACGACCGGCCTCGACCCGAGACTGCGAGCTCCGCGATGTTAAAGGGAAGGAAACAAAGATGGCTGACCCCGTTCTCTACCCAATCTCTACCCAGCGTGCTTCCTGGACTCCATGGCGACACTGGGGCTGGCTGCCTATGGTTACGGAATCCGGTACGAGTTTGGCATCTTCAACCAGAAGATTGCCAATGGCTGGCAGGTAAGCTGCTGCATTCTTTTGCTGACTGTCCCTTTCCATCTCGCAGTCCGAGCTCACTGGCCTTCATCAGTCAGAGTATTCATCAGTCCGAGCTCTTGGCACACTGGCCTTCGCCAGTCAGAGTATTGCGTGCAGAAAGTAGACACAAAATGTTGGCGTAACTCAGCAGGACAGGCCGCACCTCTGGAGCGAAGGAATGGGCGACGTTTCAGGTCGAGACCCTTCTTCAGTCTGGGGACCCTTCAGTCTGACGAAGGGCCTCGACCCAGTCCTTCTCTCCCGAGATGCTGCCTGTCCCGCTGAGTTACTCCAGCGTTTTGTGTCTACCTTCGATTTAAACCAGCATCTGCAGTTCTTTCCTACACATATTGAGTATATGCGTGGACTCGAAGGGCTGTTTCCACACTGTATCTCTAAACTAAACTGCAGATGCTGGTTTACACAAAAGAGCACAAAATGCCAGAATAACTCAGCGGGTCAGGCAGCATCTATGCAGAATATGGATAGGTGACATTTTGGGTCTGGACCTTTCCTCATGTATTGTCTTTCCGCTGACTGGTTAGCACGCAACAAAAGCTTTTCACTGTACCTCGGTACCCGGGACAACAAACTCAAACTTGCCTGATGGGAGAGGGACATGTAAAATAAGGAAAAGGTTGTTGGTTAAAACTTTAGTTTAGTTTAGAGATACAGCGTTAAAATCAAGCCATCCACAAGTGTACAGATACAGGTTGAAGGAAATAATGTGAATAATGTTTAGTGCAAGGTAAATCCCGATCAAAGATAGTCCCAGGATCTCCAATGAGGCAGATAGTAGTTCAGGACCAGATTGATCCCTGGGATGGCAGGACTTTCATATGAAGAAAGACTGGATAGACTCGGCTTGTACTCGCTGGAATTTAGAAGACTGAGGGGGGATCTCATAGAAACATATAAAATTCTTAAGGGGTTGGAGAGGCTAGATGCGGGAAGATTGTTCCCGATGTTGGGGAAGTCCAGAACCAGGGGTCACAGTTTAAGGATAAGGGGGAAGTCTTTTAGGATTGAGATGAGAAAGTTTTTTTTCACACAGAGAGTGGTGAGTCTGTGGAATTCTCTGCCACAGAAGGTAGTTGAGGCCAGTTCATTGGCTATATTTAAGAGGGAGTTAGATGTGGCCCTTGTGGCTAAAGGGATCAGGGGGTATGGAGAGAAGGCAGGTACGGGATACTGAGCTGGATGATCAGCCATGATCATATTGAATGGCGGTGTGTGCAGGCTCGAAGGGCCGAATGGCCTACTCCTGCACCTATTTTCTATGTTTCTATGTTTCTAGGACCGCTCTCTAGTTGGTGAGAGGACGGTTCAGTTGCCTGATAACAGCCGGGAAGAAACCGCCCCTGAATCTGGAGGTGTGCGTTTTCACACTTCTGTACCTCTTGCCCCGATGGGAGAGGGGAGGAGAGGGGGTGAGACCGGGGGGGGTGAGACAGGTCCTTGATTGTGCTGCTGGCCTTGCCGAGGCAGCGCGAGGTGTGGATGGAGTCGGTGGAAGGGAGGTCGGTTTGTGTGTGTGCGACGGTCTGGACTGTGGTCCACAACCCTCTGGCGATTTTTCTTGCTGGAGCTGTTCCCGAAACCAGGCCACGAAGCGTGTTTTTCCCGATGAAATGCTTGCTGCGGCACATCTTTAGAAGGGTGTGGCGGGTTGCCTGGGATGTGCCGAACCTCCCGAGCCTTCTACGGGAGTACATAAGTGTGAAGACCGCTTAGCACAGTGCCCCTGAGCGTATTCATAGCAGGCTAGTGAAGGTCAAACAGCAGCAGTGTGAACTCCAAACGCCTAAAGGTCACTGCCATAATCCTGGAACCAACAGGTGCTGTCTCCCTCCTCCCCTCACCTCCCTCTGCCAAAGAGCCACTCTGACCTCCCACATGCAGACGTCCGACTATGAGTGTAAGAAAATAACTGTAGATGCCGGTACAAATCGAAGGTTTTTATTTCACAAGATGCTGGAGTAACTCAGCGGGTCAGGCAGCATCTCAGGAGAGAAGGAATGGGTGGCGTTTCGGGTCGAGACCCTTCTTCAGACCCTTCTTCGCTCAAAACCTGCGCTCGGTCCGCGTTGGCCAAGCTGGTCTCCCGGCGGCCGAGCACTTCAACTTCCCCCTCCCACTCCCAGTCTGACCTTTCTGTCATGGGCCTCCTCCAGTGCCATAGTGAGGCCCACCGCAAATTGGAGGAACAGCACCTCATATTTCGCCTGGGCAGTTTGCAGCCCAGTGGAATGAACATCGACTTCTCCAACTTTAGATAGTTCCTCTGTCCCTCTCTTCCCCTCCTCCTTCCCAGATCTCCCTCTATCTTCCCGTCTCCACCTATATCCTTCCTTTGTCCCGCCCCCCCTGACATCAGTCTGAAGAAGGGTCTCGACCCGAAACGTCGCCCGTTCCTTCTCTCCTGAGATGCTGCCTGACCCGCTGAGTTACTCCAGCATTTTGTGAAATAAACACCTTCGATTTGTACCAGCATCTGCAGTTATTTTCTTATACTTCTTCAGACTGATGTCAGGGGGGCGGGACAAAGGAAGGATATAGGTGGAGACAGGAAGATAGAGGGAGAACTGGGAAGGAGGAGGTGGGGGGGGGGGGGGGGGGGGTGGAGGGGAAGAAGAGAGGGACAGAGGAGCTATCTAAAGTTGGAGAAGTCAATGTTCATACCGCTGGGGTGTAAAGCTGCCCAAGCAAAATATGAGGTGCTGTTCCTCCAATTTCCGGTGGGCCTCACTATGGCACTGGAGGAGTCCAGACTATGATGTTCATCACACCACAAACCCACCTCCCTACCATTTTGTGTCTACCTTTCAACCAAACCAGCATCTGCAGTTTATTTTACAGATACAGCTCGGAAGCAGGCCCTTTCGGCCCACCGGGTCCGCGCCGACCAGCGATCCCCGCGCATTAACCCCATCCTACACCCACTAGGGACAATTTTTACATTTACCAAGCCGATTAACCTACAAACCTGCACGTCTTTGGAGCATGGGAGGAAACGGAATATCTCGGAGAAAACCCACGCAGGTCACGGGGAGAACGTGCAAACTCCGCACAGACGGCGCCCGTAGTCGGGATGGAACCCGGGTCTCCGGGTCTGCGTTCGCTGTAAGGCAGCAACTCTACCGCTGCGCCACCGTGACTGCCCTACGGTCTAACTCCCTTCCATCAACTCCATCCACACCTCACGCTGCCTCGGCAAGACCAGTAGCATAATCAAGGACCAGTCTCACCCCGGTTACTCCCTCTTCTCCCCTCTCCCGTCGGGCAAGAGGTACAGAAGTGTGAAAACGCACACCTCCAGATTCAGGGGCAGTTTCTTCCCGGATGTTATCAATAACAAAATACTGCACAGAGCCAATCTGGAATTAGTGTAGATGGAGTTTAGAGATGCAGCACGGAAACAGGCCCTTCGGCCCGCCGGGTCCATGCTGACCTTTGATCACCCGTTCACACCAGTTCTATGTCACCCCACTTTCACATCCACTCCCTGCACACTAGGGGGATTTACAGAGTGCCGATTAACGTACAAACACGCCGGCCTCTGGGCTGTGGGAAGAAACCGGGGGGCACGGCCGAAACCCACATGGTCCCCGGGAGGACGTGAAAACTCCACACACTCCCACACACACAGAGACACACGCAGAGACACACAGATGCTCACACAGACGCACAGAGACACACACACAGACGCACACGCACAGACGCGCACACACAGACACACACAGACACACGCATACAGACACACACACATAGGCACACACACAAACAGACACACACACACACACAGACACACACACACAAACAGACACACACACACACAGAGACACACAGACACACACACACAC
>NC_135986.1:23169270-23186770 GCF_053455715.1 Rhinoraja longicauda | reverse complement strand
TGGGATCTCGTTTCTGACCCCCAAGGCCCGACTCTCTGACCCGCCTGCTGTGTGAACAGGTTAAGGGGTGAGGGGGTGAGGAAGTGGGGTGGGGGGGGGGTGGTGAGGTGAGGTGAGGGGTGGAGAGGTGAGCGATTGGTGGTGAGGTGGGATCTTGTTGCCCGGCCCCTAGGCCCGATTCTCTGACCCGCCTGCTGTGTTGACAGGTTGAGGAGGGTGAGGGGTGATGTGAGTGGTGGTGAGGAGGGTGAGGGGTGGCATGGAGGGTGAGGGATCGGGGGTGAGGTGGGATCTGGTTGTCCGGCCCCTAGGCCCGACTCTCTGACCCGCCTGCTGTGTTAACAGGTGAGGGGGTGGTGAGGTGAGGGGTGGTGAGGGATCGGGGGTGAGGTGGGATCTGGTTGTCCGGCCCCTAGGCCCGACTCTCTGGCCCGCCTGCTGTGTTAACAGCTGAGGGGTGAGGGGGGTGGTGAGGTGAGGGATGGTGAGGAGGGTGAGGGGTGGTGAGGAGGGTGAGGGGTGGCATGGAGGGTGAGGGATTGGTGGTGAGGTGGGATCTGGTTGTCCGGCCCCTAGGCCCGATTCTCTGACCCGCCTGCTGTGTTGACAGGTTGAGGAGGCTGACGACTGGCTGAGGTTCGGCAACCCTTGGGAGAAGGCCCGCCCGGAGTACACCATCCCCGTCAACTTCTACGGACGGGTGGACTACACCCCCACAGGGGTCAAGTGGGTGGACACGCACGTAAGAGGGTCTTCTTGCCTCCATTCGAAAAGAAAAATCAATGAGTTAATGGGCGGCGGGTGAGGGGGGCTGGCTTGTGCCAGGGGCAAGGGATGGGGGGGGGGGCGTTGTGTGCCAGGTTTGGATCAGGGGCCCAGTGAGTGCCAGGCAAAGACACTAGAGGAGCAAGATGGGCCACTCGACCCTAAAAACCGTACCATGTCACGGCGGCCATTTTAAGTGGACAGAAACTTGCAGAAACATTTAAAAAGAAAAATAACCAAAATCTGTGAATTGATGGATGAGATATGTTCTGCATGTTAATGGTATCATCACACATACTGTTACCCCATTACACTGATTACACTGCGAGAGGCATAACAAATGGCGGGGTTTGCTTACTAAAATGGCTCCTTGGCGTACTACACTTCAGTAAAGGCGATTTCAACGGAGTGGTCCACCTTGTTCCTCTAGTATCTTCGGTGCCAGGGGAGGTGGGCAGCGGGGGGAGGGCTCGTGCCGTGAGAATGGGGCAGGGGCCAATGGGTGGGTGAGGGGGCAGGGTCCGATCATAAGAGATTGGAGCACAATTGGTCCATTCGGCCCATCGAGTCCACTCCGCCATTCAATCATGGCCGATCCATCTCTCCCTCCCAACCCCATTCTCCTGCCTTCTCCCCATAACCCCTGACACCCGCACTGATCAAGAATCTATCTATCTCTGCCTTAAAAATATCTACTGATTTGGCCTCCACAGATTTACCACCCTCTGACTAAAGAAATTTCTTTAGTCTCTCCCTCTCTGGCAAGTCTGGCATGGACCACAATGGGGGTTTGGCCCTCTCCCTCTCTCTCCCCCCCTCTCCCTCTCTCCATCCCTCTCCCTCTCTCTCTCCCCTCTCCCTCTCTCTCCCCTCTCCCTCTCTCCCCTCTCCCTCTCTCTCCCCCTCTCCCTCTCTCTCTCCCCTCTCCCTCTCTCTCTCCCCCTCTCTCTCTCTCTCCCCTCTCTCCCTCTCTGTCCCCCTCTCCCTCTCTCCCTCCCCCTCTCTCTCTCTCTCTCCTCTCTCCCCCTCTCCCCTCTTCCTCCCTCTTTCTCTCTCCCTCTCTCTCCCCCTCTCCCTCTCGCTCTCCCCCTCTCCCCCTTTCTCTCTCCCTCTCCACTCCCTCTCGCTCTCCCCCTCTCCCTCTCTCTCCCTCCTCTCTCCAGTTCTCCCTCTCCTGTGTCTCGCTGGCTCGAAGGGCCGAGCGGCCTCCTCCTGCACCTGTTGTCTGCGTCTCCGTGCCTCCATGCTGTGAGAGAGTTGGTGGGTGGGGGGGGGGGCGGCCTCACTCTGCTGTCTGACCCCAGGGGACTGTGGGACGGTTCGGTTCGGGGTGCGCAGTGCGGTAACCCTCTTCTCATCTGGTCTAGGTGGTCCTGGCCTTACCGTACGACACTCCGGTGCCAGGATACCGCAACAACACGGTCAACACCATGCGGCTGTGGTCCGCCAAGGCCCCCAACGAGTTCAAGCTGGACGACTGTGAGTCCCCTCTCTTCCTTTCCTCTTATGGCAGAGCTACCGCCCCGCACCGCACCGCGTTTGTACGTTAACCCCCGCGTGGGTCTCCACCCGAAACTTCGCCCGCTCCTTCTCCCCAGAGACGCTGCCCGTCCCTCTGAGTTACTCCGGCGCTTTGCGCCTGCCTTCCATTTTAACCAACACCTGCAGGGCGTTGAGGGCGTGCAGCATAGGTTCACCGGGTTAATTCCCGGAATGGCGGGACTGTCGTACGTTGAAAGACTGTGGAGCGACTGGGCTTGTATACACTGGAATTTAGAAGGATGAGAGGGGATCTTATCGAAACGTATAAGATTATTAAGGGGTTGGACACGTTAGAGGCAGGAAATATGTTCCCAATGTTGGGGGGAGTCCAGAACCAGGGGCCACACAGTTTAAGAATAAGGGGTCGGCCATTTAGAACGGAGATGAGGAAAAACCTTTTCAGTCAGAGAGTTGTGAATCTGTGGAATTCTCTGCCTCAGAAGGCAGTGGAGGCCAATTCTCTGAATACATTCAAGAGAGAGCTGGATAGAGCTCTTAAGAGTAGCGGAGTCAGGGGGTATGGGGAGAAGGCAGGAACGGGGTACTGATTGAGAATGATCAGCCATGATCACATTGAATGGCGGTGCGTACAGGCTCGAAGGGCCGAATGGCCTCCTCCTGCACCTATTGTCTATTGCAGTTCTTTCCTGCGGGCATCCTCAGGCTGACTCTCTGAGCTCACATCCCCGGTCCACCTTTGAGCACCTCAGCAATCTTTGTTCCACTGCAGCAGCAGAGATGTTGGTAAAGGATTCCCCAACGTCCATCCACACTTGCTCTGAAGCTCAGCATTGAACCGCGACAGGAAGCCTTCGAGCCTTCTTGAGATGCTATTGATTTACTGAGTGCTTGGATGCCATTTAAAAACAGCACGGGCAAATCTCCAAGCTGTTACCGTAACCATGAAAGCACACCCATCTCCCATTCAGGGCGGCGCGGCAGTAGAGCTGCCAGCTCACAGCGCCAGAGACCCGGGTTCCATCCCGACCACGGGCGCTGTCTGTACGGAGTTAGAAACATAGAAAATAGGTGCAGGAGTAGGCCATTCGGCCCTTCGAGCCTGTACGCACCGCCATTCAATATGATCACGGCTGATCATCCAACTCGGTATCCCGTACCTGCCTTCTCTTTATACCCCCTGATCCCTTTAGCCACAAGGGCCACATCTAACTCCCTCTTAAATTTAGCCAATGAACTGGCCTCAACTACCTTCTATGGCAGAGAATTCCACAAATTCACCACTCTCTGTGTGAAAAATAACTTTCTCATCTCGGTCCTAAAAGACATCCCCCTTATCCTTAAACTGTGACCCCTTGTACTGGACTTCCCCAACATCGGGAACAATCTTCCTGCATCTAGCTTCTCCAACCCCTTAAGAACGTGTGTACTTTCTCCCCGTGACCTGCGTGGGTTTTCTCCGAGATCTTTGGCTTTTTGGCTTGGTGTAAATGTAACTTGTCCCGTGTGTTTGTTTGTTTGTGTGTGTGTGTGTGTGTGTGTGTGTGTGTGTGTGTGTGTGTGTGTGTGTGTGTGTGTGTGCATGTGTGTGTGTGTGTGTGTGTGTGTGTGTCCGTCCGCACACTCAGGTTCCATCCCGACTACGGGCGCCGTCTGTACGGAGTTTGTACGTTCTCCCCGTGACCTGCGTGGGTTTTCTCCGAGATCTTCGGTTTCCTCCCACACTCCAAAGACGCGCAGGTTTGTAGGTTAATTGGCTGGGCAAAAATGTAAAAATTGTCCCTGGTGGGTGTAGGATAGTGTTAGTGTGCGGGGATCGCTGGGCGGCACGGACCCGGTGGGCCGAAGGGCCTGTTTCTGCGCTGTATCTCTATATCTAAAAAAATCTTTAAAATGCCTCTCGTTTCTCTCTCCCCTGATGCTCACTCTGAAGAAGGGTCTCAACCCGAAGCGTCACACATCAAGTCAAGTCACATTTATTTGTCACATACACATACACGATGTGCAGTGAAATGAAAGTGGCAATGCCTGCGGATTGTGCACAAAAAAGAATTACAACTTATTCTCCAGAGATGCTGCCTGACCCGCTGAGTTATAGACAATAGACGTAGCGCAGCGGTAGAGTTGCTGCTTTACAGCGAATGCAGCGCCGGAGACACAGGTTCGATCCTGACTACGGGTGCTGCACTGTAAGGAGTTTGTACGTTCTCCCCGTGACCTGCGTGGGTTTTCTCCGAGATCTTCGGTTTCCTCCCACACTCCAATAGACGTACAGGTATGTAGGTTAATTGGCTGGGTAAATGTAAAAATTGTCCCTAGTGGGTGTAGGATAGTGTTAATGTACGGGGATCACTGGGCGGCACGGACTTGGAGGGCCGAAAAGGCCTGTTTCCGGCTGTAGATATATGATGATATGATATGATAATAGACAATAGGTGCAGGAGTAGGCCATTCAGCCCTTCGAGCCAGCACCGCCATTCAATGCGATCATGGCTGATCACTCTCAATCAGTACCCCGTTCCTGCCTTCTCCCCATACCCCCTCACTCCGCTATCCTTAAGAGCTCTATCCAGCTCTCTCTTGAAAGCATCCAACGAACTGGCCTCCACTGCCTTCTGAGGCAGAGAATTCCACACCTTCACCACTCTCTGACGTGTTACTCCAGCACTTTCGTGTCAATCTTGAGGGCAGGACGTTATTGAACGACATTTGGAGAATTGAGTGTTCGTACCGCTGTAGTTGAATTCTCCGAAGGTGGTGCTGTATTAAAGTGCCCGGGGGTTGTTTCGTCACCTTGAAAACCCCTGCTGTGCCAAACACCTCTAATCTTTCCCCTCTTGTGTTTCAGTTAATGTCGGTGGCTACATCCAAGCTGTGCTGGACAGGAACCTGGCAGAGAATATCTCCCGCGTTCTCTACCCTAACGACAACGTGAGTTGGTGACTACTTATTTGGACAGGGCGCCACGCTTTCTCTTTCCACGCTGCATCTCGAAAGTAGAGTCTAAAGTGAACCGCCAAATCTCTTTCAACTTTGAAGGAAGTCGAGGCAAAGCCAAGCCCCCTTGTGTTTAAAATCTCCTGATCTTTCAAAAGTTTTAGTTTAGTTTAGAGATACAGCACGGAAGCAGCCCACCGGGTCCGCGCCGACCAGCGATCCCCGCACACGAACGCTATCCTACTCGCACTACGGACAAATCTTACATTTGCCAAGCCAATTAACCTACAAACCTCCTGTCGTCTTCAGAGTTTGCCCATTTTCACTCGAAATACTACGATCCAGCCTCTACCACACACGGTGGCGCAGCGGTAGAGTTGCTGCCCTACAGCGAATGCAGCGCCGGAGACCCGGGTTTCTATCCCGACTGCGGGCGCCGTCTGTACGGAGTTTGCACGTTCTCCCCGTGACCTGCGTGGTTGTTTTCTCCGAGATCTTCGGTTTCCTCCCGCACTCCAAGGACGTGCAGGTTTGTAGGTTAATTCGCTTGGTAAATGTAAAAATTGTCCCTTGTGTGTGTGTGTAGGATAGTGTTAGTGTGCGGGGATCGCTGGTCGGCACGGACCCGGTGGGCCGAATGGCCTGTTTCCGCGCTGCATCTCTAAACTAAACTAAATTGACGCTATCCTACACACAGTAAGGACAATTTGTTTTACATTTACCAAGCCAATTAACCTACAAAGCCATACGTCTTCAGAGTTTACCCATGTTCACTCGAAATACTATGATCCAGCCTCCACCACTCTCTGGAGCAGGCAATTCTACGAGACAAAATTTGATTTAAGTAATCTGCCTCACATCTTGAAACTACGCCCCCTCATCCGAGATTTTCCCAACATCCTTCCTGCTCCCATTTCCGCCTTCGAGCCTCTCCCCCTCTCACCTGTCTCCCATTCTCTCCGTTTCCCCCTCTCCCTCTCCCAGTTCTTCGAAGGGAAAGAACTACGTCTGAAACAAGAGTATTTTGTGGTTGCCGCCACTCTGCAAGACATCATCCGGCGCTTCAAGTCCTCCAAGTTTGGGAGTCGTGACCCCGTGAGAACCACGTTTGAAGCCTTCCCTGAAAAGGTACGCTAAAGTCCAGTGACTCGTGAAGGCCAACTCTAGTGGCCGCAGGCCCCAAAATGGCTGCCAGACCCAAAATGGCCGCCAGACCCAAAATGGCCGCCAGACCCAAAATGGCTGCCGGCCCCCAAAAGTTTACATTCATTTCATTTGTATACCGACTCGGATAATCCACGTGTTTCTTCTTGGGGCCCACGATCTCATGTGTTTTACAGACGGTTTTGGAAACGGCACAGCAGCAGTGATACGGTCCCATGATGTTCTGTCCCCAAAATGGCCGCCGACCCCAAAATGGCACCCAAGTGGCAAGGTGTATCCACATTTGTTGGTCAGGGTAGGGGTGCCAACTATCTCACTCCCAAATATGGGACAAGGTGACGTCACCGCCCAGCGCCCCACATGACCTTACCCAGCCAGCGGCCACAAGATCCTGCTCCACCAATGGCAGCTGCCCAGGCCAGGAGGCAGGTTGCTATGCAACCTCCATTAGGCGGCGCCCAGGCCACTGGACCTAGACTGTCCGGAGCTAAAATGTCGGAAACCTAGAATGTCGGGTCCTAAACTTGAGGGCTACAGCGTCCGGGCCTACAGTTTCGGGGCCTACAACGTCCGGGCCTGCAGCGCACCCCAGGCCTAATATGGGACTTTCTCACTCCCAAAGAAGGGACAAAAGGTTACGTCACCTCCCCACGCCCCACGTGACCTCACCCAGCCAGCGGCCACGTGCTCCCGCTCCACCAATGGCGGCCGCACGAGCCGTGAGGCGTGTTGCTATGCAATCTCTGTTAGGCGGCATCCAGGCCTCTGGGCCTACAGTGTCCGGGCCTACATAGTCCGGGCCTACAGCGCCCGTGCCTACAGCGCCCCCCCGGGCCTAATACGGGACAAGGGCGATCCCGTACGGGACAAACCAATTTAGCCCAAAATACGGGATCTCCCGGCTAATACGGGACGGTTGCCGAACGTGACGCCAAGATCGCCAAGACACTTTGTGCTTATCTTTGAGGAAAGGTCCCAAACCAAAACGTCACCCATCCTTTTTCTCCAGAGATGCTGCCTGGCCCGCTGAGTTACTCCAGCACTCTGTGCTTTAAGGCATCTATTCCGTGCCGGGGCTTCTGAACTGCACATGGTGGTCCGAGTGACTTGGGGAACCCGTGCTGATTTTCACTTTGTTTTCCAGGTCGCCATCCAGCTGAACGACACCCATCCAGCACTGGCCATTCCCGAGCTCATGAGGATATTCGTCGACCTCGAGCACCTAGACTGGGAGAAGGTGTGGACTGTAGATATCAACCCGGTCACCGTTCACCTTAGCCATGTTCCCTAAGCTCCCACCCTCCCCGCCACCCACCTCTCTTGTCATCACCTACAACGGGACCCCCACCACTGGCCACATCTTCCCATCCCCTCCCCTCTCTGCGTTCCGCAGAGACCGTTCCCTCCGAAACTCCCTGGTCCACTCGTCTCTTCCTACCCAAACTGCCCCAACCCCGGGCACTTTCCCCTGCAACCGCAGGAGATGCAACACCTGTCCCTTTACCTCCCCCTTCAACTCCATCCAAGGACCCAAACCATCTTTCCAGGTGAGGCAGAGGTTCACCTGCACCTCCTCCAACCTCATCTACTGTGTCCGCCGTTCCGGGTGTCGACTTCTCTACATTGGCGAGACCAAGCGCAGGCTCGGCGATCGTTTCGCTCAACACCTGCGCTCAGTCCGCCTTAACCAACCTGATCTCCTGGTGGCTGAGCACTTCAACTCCCCCTCCCACTCCCAGTCTGACCTGGGCCTCCTCCACTGTCAGAGTGAGGCCCAGCGCAAATTGGAGGAACAGCACCTCATATTTCGCTCAGGCAGCTTACACCCCAGCGGTATGAACATTGACTTCTCTAACTTCAGGTAATCCCTTGCTTTCCCTCTCTCTCCCCTCCCCCTTCCCAGTTCTCCCACTAGTCTTTCTGTCTCCGATTATATTCTACCTTTGTCCCGCTCCCTCCCCTGACATCAGTCTGAAGAAGGGGCCTTGACCAGAAACGTCACCTCCCGAGATGCTGCCCGACCTGCTGAGTTACTCCTTTTTCCAGCTTTACTCCCCCTTCCTACAATCAGTCCGAAGATGGGTCCAGCCCTGAAACGCCGCTTGCCCCACTCCCTCCACGGATGCTGCCCGACCCTCCGTGCTCCCCCAGCACTTTACGAGAGGTTTAGTTGGCGCAGTGGGTAGTGCCGCTGCCTCACGGCGCCGGAGACCGCGGTTCGATCCTGACCACGGGTGCTGTCTGTACGGAGTTTGTACTTTTTCCCCGTGACCGCGCGGGTTTTCCCTGGGTTCAAGAGAGAGTTAGATGTAGCTCTTACGGCTAACGGAGTATAGGGATATGGGGGGAAAAGCAGGAACGGGGTACTGATTTACAATGATCAGCCATGTTTAAATTCAATGGCGGTGCTGGCTCGAAGGGCAAAATAGCCTCCTCCCGCGCCTATTTTCTATGTTTTCTTAGTTTAGTTTAGAGACACAGGCCGACCAGCGATCCCCGCACACCAACACTATCCTACACCCACTAGGGACAATTTTATTCTACCTTTGCCAAGCCAATTAACCTGCATACCTGCACGACTTTGGAGTGTGGGAGGAGACGGAAGATCTCGGGGAAAACCCACGCAGGTCACGGGGAGATGTTTCCTCCCACACTCCAAAGACGTACAGGTGTGTAGGTTAATTGGCTTCGTTAAAGTTGTAAATTGTCACTCGTGTGTGGGATAGCGAGAGTGAACGGGGATTGCAGTACGGGGGAGGGCCGAAGGGCCCGTTTCCACACTGTGTCTCTAAAACGAAAAACTAGTCTTCTGGGAGGGGTTGGGCAGGCTGGGACTTTATTCCTTGGAGCGCAGGAGGATGAGGGGCGATCTTCTGGAAGTGCTCGGAATCACAACGGGAACGGATCGGGCGGATGCACTGAGCTTTTCACCCAAGTTTGGGGGACTGAGAACCAGAGGACATGGGTTTAAGGTGACGGGGGGGGGGGGGGGGTTAAGATTTAATAGGAACCTGTGGGGCAACGTTTTCACACAGAGGGTGGTGGGTGTATGGAATGAGCTGCCAGAGGAAATAGTTGAGGCAGGGACTCGAACAGCGTTTGGACAGGTACATGGATAGGAAAGGTTTAGAGGGGATTTATGGGCAAAATGTGGGTAGACAGGGCTAGTGTAGATGGGGCATGTTGGTCGGTGTGGGACAAGGGGAGATGGGGCATGTTGGTCGGTGTAGGGCTAGTGTAGATGGGGCATGTTGGTCGGTGTGGGACTAGTGTAGATGGGGCATGTTGGTCGGTGTGGGACTAGTGTAGATGGGGCATGTTGGTCGGTGTGGGACTAGTGTAGATGGGGCATGTTGGTCGGTGTGGGACTAGTGTAGATGGGGCATGTTGGTCGGTGTGGGACTAGTGTAGATGGGGCATGTTGGTCGGTGTGGGACTAGTGTAGATGGGGCATGTTGGTCGGTGTGGGACTAGTGTAGATGGGGCATGTTGGTCTGTGTGGGACTAGTGTAGATGGGGCATGTTGGTCTGTGTGGGACAAGTGTAGATGGGGCATGTTGGTCGGTGTGGGACTAGTGTAGATGGGGCATGTTGGTCGGTGTGGGACTAGTGTAGATGGGGCATGTTGGTCGGTGTGGGACTAGTGTAGATGGGGCATGTTGGTCGGTGTGGGGCTAGTGTAGATGGGGCATGTTGGTCGGTGTGGGACTAGTGTAGATGGGGCATGTTGGTTGGTGTGGGACTAGTGTAGATGGGGCATGTTGGTCGGTGTGGGACTAGTGTAGATGGGGCATGTTGGTCGGTGTGGGACTAGTGTAGATGGGGCATGTTGGTTGGTGTGGGACTAGTGTAGATGGGGCATGTTGGTCGGTGTGGGACTAGTGTAGATGGGGCATGTTGGTCGGTGTGGGACTAGTGTAGATGGGGCATGTTGGTTGGTGTGGGACTAGTGTAGATGGGGCATGTTGGTCGGTGTGGGACTAGTGTAGATGGGGCATGTTGGTCGGTGTGGGACTAGTGTAGATGGGGCATGTTGGTCTGTGTGGGACAAGTGTAGATGGGGCATGTTGGTCGGTGGGACTAGTGTAGATGGGGCATGTTGGTCAGTGTGGGACTAGTGTAGATGGGGCATGTTGGTCGGTGTGGGACTAGTGTAGATGGGGCATGTTGGGAGGTGTGGGACAAGGGGAGATGGGGCATGTTGGTCGGTGTAGGGCTAGTGTAGATGGGGCATGTTGGTCGGTGTGGGACTAGTGTAGATGGGGCATGTTGGTCGGGGGACTAGTGTAGATGGGGCATGTTGGTCGGTGTGGGACTAGTGTAGATGGGGCATGTTGGTCGGGGGACTAGTGTAGATGGGGCATGTTGGTCGGTGTGGGACTAGTGTAGATGGGGCATGTTGGTCTGTGTGGGACAAGTGTAGATGGGGCATGTTGGTCGGTGGGACTAGTGTAGATGGGGCATGTTGGTCGGTGTGGGACTAGTGTAGATGGGGCATGTTGGGAGGTGTGGGACAAGGGGAGATGGGGCATGTTGGTCGGTGTAGGGCTAGTGTAGATGGGGCATGTTGGTCGGTGTGGGACTAGTGTAGATGGGGCATGTTGGTCGGTGTGGGACTAGTGTAGATGGGGCATGTTGGTCGGGGGACTAGTGTAGATGGGGCATGTTGGTCGGTGTGGGACTAGTGTAGATGGGGCATGTTGGTCGGTGTGGGACTAGTGTAGATGGGGCATGTTGGTCGGTGTGGGACTAGTGTAGATCGGGCGTGTTGGTCGGTGTGGGACTAGTGTAGATGGGGCGTGTTGGTCGTGTGGGACTAGTGTAGATGGGGCATGTTGGGCGGTGTGGGACTAGTGTAGATGGGGCATGTTGGTCGGTGTGGGACGTGTAGATGGGGCATGTTGGTCGGTGTGGGACTAGCGTAGATGGGGCATGTTGGTCGGTGTGGGACTAGTGTAGACGGGACATGTTGGTCGGTGTGGGACTAGTGTAGATGGGGCATGTTGGTCGGTGTGGGACTAGTGTAGACGGGACATGTTGGTCGGTGTGGGACTAGTGTAGATGGGGCATGTTGGTCGGTGTGGGACTAGTGTAGATGGGGCATGTTGGTCGGTGTGGGACTAGTGTAGATGGGGCATGTTGGTCGGTGTGGGACTAGTGTAGATGGGGCATGTTGGTCGGTGTGGGACTAGTGTAGATGGGGCATGTTGGTCGGTGTGGGACTAGTGTAGATGGGGCATGTTGGTCGGTGTGGGACTAGTGTAGATGGGGCATGTTGGTCGGTGTGGGACTAGTGTAGATGGGGCATGTTGGTCGGTGTGGGACTAGTGTAGATGGGGCATGTTGGTCGGTGTGGGACTAGTGTAGATGGGGCATGTTGGTCGGTGTGGGACTAGTGTAGATGGGGCATGTTGGTTGGTGTGGGACTAGTGTAGATGGGGCATGTTGGTTGGTGTGGGACTAGTGTAGATGGGGAATGTTGGTCGGTGTAGGGCTAGTGTAGATGGGGAACGTTGGTCGATGTGGGACTAGTGTAGATGGGACATGTTGGTCGGTGTGGGACTAGTGTAGATGGGGCATGTTGGTCGGTGTGGGACTAGTGTAGATGGGGCATGTTGGTCGGTGTGGGACTAGTGTAGACGGGACATGTTGGTCGGTGTGGGACTAGTGTAGATGGGGCATGTTGGTCGGTGTGGGACTAGTGTAGATGGGGCATGTTGGTCGGTGTGGGACTAGTGTAGATGGGGCATGTTGGTCGGTGTGGGACTAGTGTAGATGGGGCATGTTGGTCGGTGTGGGACTACTGTAGATGGGGCATGTTGGTCGGTGTGGGACTAGTGTAGATGGGGCATGTTGGTCGGTGTGGGACTAGTGTAGATGGGGCATGTTGGTCGGTGTGGGACTAGTGTAGATGGGGCATGTTGGTCAGTGTGGGTCTAGTGTAGATGGGGCATGTTGGTCAGTGTGGGACTAGTGTAGATGGGGCATGTTGGTTGGTGTGGGACTAGTGTAGATGGGGCATGTTGGTTGGTGTGGGACTAGTGTAGATGGGGCATGTTGGTTGGTGTGGGACTAGTGTAGATGGGGCATGTTGGTCTGTGTGGGACTAGTGTAGATGGGGAACGTTGGTCGGTGTCGGGCTAGTGTAGATGGGGCATGTTGGTTGATGTGGGACTAGTGTAGATGGGGCATGTTGGGCGGTGTGGGACTAGTGTAGATGGGGAATGTTGGTCGGTGTAGGGCTAGTGTAGATGGGGCATGTTGGTTGATGTGGGACTAGTGTAGATGGGGCATGTTGGGCGGTGTGGGACTAGTGTAGATGGGGCATGTTGGTCGGTGTGGGACTAGTGTAGATGGGGAACGTTGGTCGGTGTGGGACTAGTGTAGATGGGGAACGTTGGTCGGTGTGGGATTACCCGCCACGCCCCTCCTTAAATCCGGGAGGGGGGGGTCGGTCGCCTGTATCTGACACGACCTCAGTCGCCGCGGTGCAGCGGAGACCGCCGCAGAGTTCCCGGAACGTGAGCGGCTTGTTTGTTTGCGTCCCCCCAGGCCTGGGACATCACGAAGCGCACGTGCGCTTACACCAACCACACGGTGCTGCCGGAGGCCCTGGAGCGCTGGCCCGTACACCTCTTTGAGCTACTGCTGCCCCGCCACCTCGGCATCATCTACGAGATCAACCGCAGGCACATGGAGGTAAGCCCGCGCCACTACCTCGCGCGCTCTCTCGCCCACGTCTGCCCCGGCGGAGACGGACGCAAGATGCCGGAGCGACTCAGCGGGACGGGCAGCATCCCTGGAGAGAAGGAACGGGCAACGTTTCGAGTCGAGACCCTTCTTCAGGGGTCTTCCCGACCCGAAAACGTCTCTCCAGAGACGCTGCCTGTCCCGCTGGGTCACTCCGGCATTTTGCGCCCGTCTCCGGTTTAAACCAGCACCTGCAGTTCCTTTCTACACAAACTCGGTTTTACGACAGGCTCAGTCCGCTGTGACCAAACTCCGTTATAAAATGGGTGGCACAGCGGTAGAGCTGCCGCCCCACAGCGCCAGAGACCCGGGTGATGTCTGTACGGAGTTTGCACGTTCTCCCCGTGACCCGTGTGGGTTTTCTCCGGGTGCTCCGGTTTCCTCCCACGCTCCACGGACGTGCGTTTTTGTAGGTTAATTGGCTAGTGTGAACTTGTAAATTGTTCCGTGTGTGTGTGTGTGTGTGTGTGTGTGTGTGTGTGTGTGTGTGTGTGTGTGTGTAGCATGCAGGTACAGCAGGCAGTGAAGAAAGCCAATGGAATGTTAGCCTTCATAACAAGAGGAGTTGAGTATAGGAGCAAAGAGGTCCTTCTGCAGTTGTACAGGGTCCTAGTGAGACCGCACCTGGAGTACTGTGTGCAGTTTTGGTCTCCAAATTTGAGGAAGGATATTCTTGCTATTGAGGGCGTGCAGCGTAGGTTCACCAGGTTAATTCCCGGAATGGCGGGATTGTCGTACGTTGAAAGACTGGAGCGACTAGGCTTGTATACACAGGAATTTAGAAGGATGAGAGGGGATCTTATCGAAACGTATAAGATTATTAAGGGGTTGGACACGTTAGAGGCAGGAAACATGTTCCCAATGTTGGGGGAGTCCAGAACAAGGGGCCACACAGTTTAAGAATAAGGGGTCGACCATTTAGAACGGAGATGAGGAAAAACCTTTTCAGTCAGAGAGTTGTGAATCTGTGGAATTCTCTGCCTCAGAAGGCAGTGGAGGCCAATTCTCTGAATGCATTCAAGAGAGAGCTGGATAGAGCTCTTAAGGATAGCGGAGTCAGGGGGTATGGGGAGAAGGCAGGAACGGGGTACTGATTGAGAATGATCAGCCGTGATTACATTGAATGGCAGTGCGTACAGGCTCGAAGGGCCGAATGGCCTCCTCCTGCACCTATTGTCTATTGTAGGATAGTGCTAGTGTGCATGGGGTGATCGCGGAAGGTCCGGTCCCACTGAGTCACTCCAGCTTTTTGTGCCTGCCTTCAAACTCTATTCTGTGCCCGGCGTCCTCCCCTTTGCTTCGCCCGTTGAACGTGCGCCCGGCTTGGTTGCGTCTGCGCGTGGCGCGGCGCGGTGCGGCCGTCTCTCCCCGTCCTGACCGCCCGTCTGCCCCCCCACCCCCCAGAACGTGGCGAGCCACTACCCGGGGGACAATGACCGCCTTCGCCGCATGTCCCTGATCGAGGAGGAGGGGATGAAGAGGATCAACATGGCCCACCTCTGCATCGTGGGGGCGCACGCCGTCAACGGAGTTGCCCGCATCCACTCCGACATCCTGAAAGCGACCGTGTAAGTTCATCATTCCCAGCCTTAATTCGGAGTTTGTACGTTCTCCCCCCGTGACCTGCGTGGTTTTCCCCGTATTGCGCACAGTTTTGGTCTCCTAATCTGAGGAAAGACATTCTTGCCATAGAGGGAGTACAGAGAAGGTTCACCAGATTGATTCCTGGGATGGCAGGACTTTCATATGAAGAAAGACTGGATAGACTCGGCTTGTACTCACTGGAATTTAGAAGACTGAGGGGGGATCTTATAGAAACGTACAAAATTCTCAAGGGGTCGGACAGGCTAGATGCGGGAAGATTGTTCCCGATGTTGGGAAGTCCAGAACAAGGGGTCACAGTTTAAGGATAAGGGGAAGTCTTTTAGGACCGAGTTGTTTTTCACACAGAGAGTGGTGAGTCTGTGGAATTCTCTGCCACAGAGGGTAGTTGAGGCCAGTTCATTGGCTATATTTAAGAGGGAGTTAGATGTGGCCCTTGTGGCTAAAGGGATCAGGGGGTATGGAGAGAAGGCACTGAGTTGGATGATCTGCCATGATCATATTGAATGGCGGTGCGTACAGGCTCGAAGGGCCGAATGGTCTACTCCTGCACCTATTTTCTATGTTTCTAATTCTGGGTCCACCATACCCAATATTCCCCTGCGGTCTCGATTGATTAAGTTTTGTTAACATTTTAAAACCATTAACTTAATAAACTTTAATAAGTACGCTCCCCCCCTCCCCCCCGTCCCAGCATGCCCTGCGCCCAACCTTCCCGCCTTGGGCAGAGGGTCAAACAAGATGGTTGCACCCAACGGGGCCTGTCGGGCCCGCAGGGGGAGGTTTGGACCCAATGGGTCTAGTTATAAGAAAAGATCCTCGCCTCCTCGATCTGCCACCGTTTCTTGGGGCCTGTGAAGGAGAGAAGCCTGGGAAAGGGCCGGACTGCTGCCACCCTGGCCCCCAACCCCATTCCCCCCCCCCCCCCGTCCACCCCCATCCCCTCCCCGGCCCCCAGTACCATGCATCCCCTGTCACGACTGGCCAGTGCCATAGAACATGGAAACGTAGACCATCGTACAGTACAGTACAGGAACAGGCCCTTCGGCCCACAATGTCAGTGCCGAACAAGACGCCAAGCTGAACAGCAGCACGTTGGCGCGGCGGTAGAGTTGCTGCCTCACGGCGCCAGAGACCCGGGTTCCATCCCGACCGCGGGCGCCGTCTGTACGGAGTTTGTACGTTCTCCCCGTGACCTGCGTGGGTTTTCTCTGAGATCTTCGGTTTCCTCCCACACTCCAAAATCGTGCGGGTTTGTAGGTTGATTGGCTGGGCAAATGTAAAAATTGTCCCTAGTGGGGTGTAGGATAGTGTTAGTGCGCGGGGATCGCTGGGCGGCGCGGACCCGGTGGGCCGAAGGGCCTGTTTCCGTGCTGTATCTCTCGAGCCCAAAGCTGCGTACTGCTCACTAACGCGTCTGTAGTTTAACGTGCAATTGCACCTCGTCCGCAGTTTCAAGGACTTCTACGAAATGGAGCCCAACAAGTTCCAGAACAAAACCAACGGCATCACACCGCGGCGCTGGCTGGTCCTTTGTAACTCCGGCCTAGCTGACATCATCGCTGAGGTAACACACGCCCCCCCACGCCCCACGCCCCACACACACCTCCCCTCCTCACACTCCCCTCAATCCCCTCAAACACACCCCCCCTCACTCCCCCTCCCCTCAAACACACCCCATCACACCCCCCCTCCCCTCACAACCCCCACACATACACCCTCATACCCCAACCCCTCCCCTCACTCCCCCCTCCCTCCCTCCCCTCTCCCCTCCATCACTCCCCCCTCACACCCCCCACCCCTCCCGTCAAACACACCCCCTCACACCCCCCTCCCCTCACTCCCCCCATCCCTCACTCCTCACTCCCCCCCTCCCCTCCCTCACTCCCCCCTCCCCACCTTCTCCCCTCCCGTCAAACACACACCCTCACACCCCAACCCCTCAACCCCCCCCTTCCCCTCAAACACACCTCACACCCCAACCCCTCCCTTCCCTCTCTCCCCCCCTTTCTTGTTTCCATCACCCCCCTGTCTCTATCATCAAACACATCACAAAGACAGCCTTCTTCCACCTCAAAAACATCGCCCGTCTCCGTCCATCCCTCTCCTCCACAGCTGCAGAAACCCTCATCCACGCCATCATCACCTCCCGTCTGGACTACTGCAACAGCCTCCTCTATGGCGCACCCTCAAAAATCATCAGTAAACTTCAATACATTCAAAACTCCGCTGCCCGTCTACTCACCCACTCCCCGATCCGTGACCATATCACCCCCGTCCTTTACAAACTCCACTGGCTCCCCATCCCCCAGAGAATCCAGTACAAAATCCTCCTCATGACCTACAAAGCCCTCCATAACCTGGCCCCATCCTACCTGACCGACCTCCTCCACAGGCACACTCCCACCTGCACCCTCCGCTCTGCCGCTGCCAATCTCCTATCCCCCCACATCCGGACCAAACTCAGATCCTGGGGGACAGGGCTTTCTCCATCGCTGCTCCCACCCTATGGAACTCACTACCCCAAACCGTTAGAGACTCCTCCACACTCACCACATTCAAAACATCACTGAAGTCTCACCTGTTCAGCACTGCCTTCAACCACTGAAGGTCACCTCACCCTCTGTCTCCTTTCTCTGTTCGTTTACTTATTTATCTATTTATTCACTTCTCTATGTTCTAGTAATCCCTGTAAAGCGTCTTTGAGTGTATGAAAAGCGCTATATAAATGTAATGCATTATTATTATTATTATTATTATCTTTCCCAATTCTTCCCATCTC
>NC_135986.1:23136158-23168770 GCF_053455715.1 Rhinoraja longicauda | reverse complement strand
AACTGTGTGGTCCCTGGTTCTGGACTCCCCCAACATTGGGAACATGTTTCCTGCCTCTAACGTGTCCAACCCCTTAATAATCTTATATATATTGCAACTCCTTCCACCCCTAATAAAACAAAAATATTTCCTTGTGGACATTTTGTTTTGAAAATAACCAACGGTATGAAATTATTACAATCTTGTCTGATAGTTTACTTTTATATAACCTGAATAAAATGAGGGCCCCATGCATCTATGTGGCATATACAATGGTATGTGCATTTCAGGAACTAACTTCACAAATTGAACCTAACCACTGGGTTTCTCCTTCTTTCTGGATATCTTCCTGACCGTTTAGTTTCTGACTGTTTAGAACCACTTGGACTCATTGTTAATCGAGTCAAGCCTTCCTTTTGACCTACATTCATAGATTCCAGTCCATCAGTCCATTTTGTTTGGGTGTCAACCCCACTTGAACCTCCATTTTCAGGCTGATTCAAGCTCTCGCTAACTTGTGTACCTTCTTGTACCATTTCTGGTTCATCCTGGTACCTGCACTCGGAGTGGTAACCCAATTATCTGACTCGTCTAATTGGTCTGGTTTTCGACCCTGTCTGTGCTTGCACAGGCCTGACATGGTCAATGTGTACTTTTCTCACCTTTCCACTTCCAAACATCTTGACCAAGTATGTCCGCACTTTCTCACTACTCTTCCAGGTAACCACTTCACCCACTTGTGATGATGGTTTTTCACTTTACCTTCTGATTCAACTCAACACTCCTTTCCTTTACTCTACTTCCGTCATGATAAGCTTTTTGTTTCTCCTGTTTCTCTTCTAATGTTTGAGCCAAGTTTGGTTTCAACAGTGAAAACCTTCGTTTCTGGGTTTTTCTTTTCAAGAAAAAGTTCAGCTGGTGTTTGACCGGTAGTGGTGTGAGGTGTGTTTCAAGTCAAGTCAAGTTTATTTGTCACGTACACGATACACAATGTGCAGTGAAATGAAAGTGGCAATGCCTGCGGATTGTGCACAAAAAATTACAGTTGCAGCATATAAAAATAAAGTTAATAAAGTTATTATAGAGAAGACAAAATGTAGTCCCTGGAGTTATAAAAGTTAACAGTCCTGATGGCCTGTGGGAAGAAACTCCGTCACATCCTCTCCGTTTTCAACAGCGTGACAGCGGAGGCGTTTGCCTGACCGTAGCAGCTGGAACAGTCCGTTGCTGGGGTGGCAGGGGCCCCTCATGATCTTGCTTGCTCTGGATCTGGATCGGTATGTAATTAGAAAGTGAGCCAGTTTGTGAAACAAAGACAACTGTCTTTTCTTTGGGTTTGGATCCCAGCAGTTGCTTGACTAATGTCCGCTTTCACAATTTGCACTGTGCGTTCTGCTGCTCCATTGGAAGCGGGATGGCATGGAGCTACTCTAGTGTATTTTACAACATTTCCCTTTCATGAATTGTGCAAACTCTTGTGAACAGAATTGTGGTCCGTTATCAGACACAATTTCCTCTGGAAATCCATAGGACGCAAACAACCCTCGCAAAATGTCTATCGTTTTGCTGGATGTCGTTTTGTTCATCGGAAACACCTCTAGACAATAGACAATAGGTGCAGGAGGAGGCCATTCGGCCCTTCGGCCTCGAGCCAGCACCGCCATTCAATGTGATCATGGCTGATCATTCTCAATCAGTACCCCGTTCCTGCCTTCTCCCCATACCCCCTGACTCCGCTATCCTTAAGAGCTCTATCTAGCTCTCTCTTGAATGCATTCAGAGAATTGGCCTCCACTGCCTTCTGAGGCAGAGAATTCCACAGATTCACAACTCTCTGACTGAAAAGGTTTTTCCTCATCTCAGTTCTAAATGGCCTACCCTTATTCTTAAACTGTGGCCCCTGGTTCTGGACTCCCCCAACATTGGGAACATGTTTCCTGCCTCTAACGTGTCCAACCCCTTAATAATCTTATACGTTTCGATAAGATCTCCTCTCATCCTTCTAAATTCCAGTGTATACAAGCCTAGTCGCTCCAGTCTTTCAACATATGATAGTCCCACCATTCCGGGAATTAACCTAGTAAACCTACGCTGCACGCCCTCAATAGCAAGAATATCCTTCCTGAAATTTGGAGACCAAAACTGCACACAGTACTCCAGGTGCGGTCTCACTAGGGCCCTGTACAACTGCAGAAGGACCTCTTTGCTCCTATACTCAACTCTTCGCTAGGTGTCCCATCTTGTGACACGAGTAACATTCTGCCTTGAAGAACGGACAAGACTGTGCTGGATGTGAGCCCAAACAGCGATAGCATGACTTTGCCATCGTCTTGCTACCCTTCCATGGATAACGATTCTCTGACGTCCTTGTCAACTTATCCGTCTTTAGTTTGCTGGACTGCAGCTTGTTCAACTCTTCTGCTGGTTGTCTGGAAGTTGTCCTGACTTCTCTAGAACCCCTTTCTGCCATATCCATTGACAAAGCAGTTTACAAGCTGTTTCTAAGGTCAGGTCGTACACCGTCATCAGCTTACTTCGGATCCGCTCACTTCTCAGTCCAAACACGAAACGGTCTCTTAACGCCCGGTCTTGGAATGTCCAAAATTACAATGAATTGATAACCTCTTGAGTCCCACGATAAAATTACTTACATCCTCCTCTGGAAGTTGGCATCTCGTTCCAAAACGATAGCTTTCAGCTATTTTCTAAAGGCCATAATGTTCTGTTAACTTCTTCAGAATATCCTTCAAAGGCGTGTCCTTTGGTTTGGCTGGAGCTAATAAATTCTTTACTGTATCATAAACATCGGGACCCATTTCAGTGAGAAAAATTGCTCTGTTCCTAGTTTGAGTTGCTTCATTCAACCGTCCTGATTCTGCATCAGAAGCTTCTACTTCAGTGATGTTATTTGTTCACAAAATGCGGGAGTAACTCAGCGGGTCAGGCAGCATCTCGGAAGAGGAGAATAGGCCGACGTTTCGGGTCTGAGACCCTTCTTCAGACTGATGTCGGGGGGCGGGACAAAGGAAGGATATAGGTGGAGACAGGAAGACAGTGGAGATCTGGGAAGGGGAGGGGGAGAGAGGGACAGAAGAACTATCTAAAGTTGGAGAAGTCGATGTTCATACCGCTGGGCTGCAAACTGCCCAGGCGAAATATGAGGTGCTGTTCCTCCAATTTCCGGTGGGCCTCACTATGGCACTGGAGGAGGCCCATGACAGAAAGGTCAGACTGGGAATGGGAGGGGGAGTTGAAGTCAAGTCAAGTCAAGTCAATTTTATTTGTATAGCACATTTAAAAACAACCCACGTTGACCAAAGTGCTGCACATCTGATTAGGAAAAAAAAAAATAAACATACAGTGGCAGGCAGCCAAACACAACGGCGCGGCCATCTTGAACAAAATGTTTAACTAAAGCAGAATGGTGTCCCGCGGCCGAGCCGCACCGGGCGCTGTTCAGTCCCGCGGCCGTGCCGCACCGGGCGATGGAAGGCCCCGCGGCCGAGCCGCACCGGGCGCTGTTCAGTCCCGCGGCCGTGCCGCACCGGGCGATGGAAGACCCCGTGGAAGAGACCTAAAAAAAAAAGAAAGATTTCCCACACCCCCCCCCCCCCCCCCACATACCCACCCACCCTCACCACCCCCCCCCCCCCCCCCCCAAGGTAAAGGGGCAAAATTAAAGGCGATTGTGGATGCCCTTTTTTTTTTTACACCTACAACCCGGGGGGTGATGTTATTTGCAGCAAAAAAGCATCTCTAAACGTTCGATGTACGCACTGAACGTTTCCCGGGCTTTGCTCTGGAACTCGCCCAATCTTCTGATATATCCACTGCGCACCCACCGCCATTTAGATTTTTGTTTTTTTTTAACAGTCTCACAGAATTCAACTTTGTGACCCGATTCCAGCTTTCCTTGACACCAAAATGTTATACAACCTTCTCCGTGCCTCTGTAGAATATCCTTATCTACACAAACAAGTTCAGCTGGGAATCGACGATACCACTCACCGTCGACAATGCACGATATCTTGAGCTCAGACACAGAATAACAAGTTAACTCACGGCTGCACAGCTGCACTGTGGTTTATTCAATCGTTTACAAACCTCCAACTAAAGGTGGCACCATTACATCTACTTTTTATCTTTCTTTCTCTTTTGGTTAGTTAGTTTATTATCACGTGCACCGGGGTACAGTGGAAATTTGTTTCAATCTCTCTCTCTGTCACTGTCTGTCATTGTCTCTCTGTCCTTGTCTCTTGCGTCTCTCTGGTCTATCTTTTGTGTTTGTCTTCAGTTTAATCCATCTCTCTCTCTCTCTCCCTCTCACTCTCAACTCTCTCCCTCTTTCCCTCTGCCCCCCCTCTCCCTCTCCAACTCTCTCCCTTTCTCCCTCTTTGCCCCTCTCCCTCTTTCCCCCTCTCACCTCTTTCCCCTCTCCCTCTTTCTTTCCCCCTCTCCGTCTTTCCCCCTCCCCCTCTCCCTCTTTCCCCTCTCCCTCTTCCCCCTCTCCATCTTTCCCCCTCTCCACTTTCCCCCTCTCCCTCTTCCCCCTCTCCTCTTTCCCCTCCCCCTTTCTTTCCCCCTCTCCCTCTTCCCCCTCTCTTTCCCCCCTCTCCCTCTTTCCCCCTCTCCCCCTTTCTTTTCCCCTCTCCCTCTTTCCCCCTCCCCCTTTCTTTCCCCCTCTCCCTCTTTCCCCTCTCCCTTTCTTTCCCCCTCTCCCTTTCTTTCCCCCTCTCCCTCTTTCCCCCTCTCCTCTTTCCCCCTCTCCCTCTTTCCCCCTCTCCCTCTTTCCCCTCCCCCTTTCTTTCCCCCTCTCCCTCTTTCCCCCTCTCCCTCTTTCCCCCTCTCCCTCTTTCCCCCTCTCCCTCTTCCCCCTCTCCCTCTTTCCCCCTCTCCCTCGTTCCCCCTCTCCCTCTTTCCCCCTCTGCACTTTCTGCCATTTTATTGAGCCCCCCCCACCGATGCCTATCCTCTCTGGAGCTGCCGGCACGGATACTTTCCCCGAGAGACTGAATCTGTTCCGGCTGCCGTTCAGCATCAATATCCCACGATGCGTGCTTGTGCGTGCATGTGCGTGCGTGCGTGCGTAACTGGTAGGACATTGGACACCTGTGGGCTCCAGGCACCTTACCTCACCTTGGCCCATTGACTCTGCACGCTGCTTCTCCCAGGTGCCCCGGAGATGGACCAGGGGTCCCGATGAAGTCTACTCTGACTTTGAATCCAGTCTCTGCCAAGGGGGGATAGACTCAGTCTGCCCACAGAGCCACAGAAATACTGCACGGACTCCGAATACAAATGCTGAACTTGGTTGTACAAACTCGTCCAGAAAACTTCTCTGCTGTGGCTTTCCTCAGAGGTTCCATGATCGTCAAAGCTGATCTGAGGGACTGCAGGGCCACTGATGAAAGACTGGGCTTGTATTCACTGGAATTCAATAGTCAATAGTCAATTTATTTGTCACATACACATAAATGTGCAGTGAAATGAAAAATTACCCGCAGTTCAACAATAAGACCAATAAAAATAAGCAATAAAAATATGCAATAACACATACAATCATAAACCAACACAAAACAAAAAAAGAAACATCCATCACAGTGAGTCTCCTCCTTGATTATATGTTTGTATACACGAAATGCTGGAGTAACTCAGCGGACAGAAGACTGAGAGAAGGAATGGGTGACGTTTCGGGTCGAGACAGAGGGTGGTGAAGGTGTGGAATTCTCTGCCTCAGAAGGCAGTGGAGGCCAGTTCGTTGGATGCTTTCAAGAGAGAGCTGGATAGAGCTCTTAAGGATAGCGGAGTGAGGGGGTATGGGGAGAAGGCAGGAACAGGGTACTGATTGAGAGTGATCAGCCATGATCGCATTGAATGGCGGTGCGTACAGGCTCGAAGGGCTGAATGCCTCCTCCTGCACCTATTGTCTATTGTCTATTGTGAGACCCTTCAGTACAAGTCCTTTAGACTCTCTGACAAGGTACACCGGTGCCATCTGCTGGCAGAGCAGAAGATGGAAGCAAGACACAAAATGCTGGAGTAACTCAGCGGGTCGGGCAGCATCTCGGGAGAGAAGGAATGGGTGACGTTTCGGGTCGAGACTGATGTCACGGGAGGGGGTGAGACAGAGATAGGATGTAGTCGGAGACAGGAAGACTAGTAGGAGAACTGGGAAGGGGGAGGGGACAGAGAGAGAAAGCAGGGACTATCTGAAGTTAGAGAAGTCAATGTTCATACCGCTGGGGTGTAAGCTGCCCAAGCGAAATATGAGGTGCTGTTCCTCCAATTTGCGCTGGGCCTCACTCTTGACAATGGAGGAGGACCATGACAGAAAGGTCAGACTGGGAGTGGAGGGGGAGTTGAAGTTGCTGAGCCACCGGGAGATCAGGTTGGTTAAGACGGACTGAGCGAAGGTGTTCAGCGAAACTATCGCCGAGCCTGCGCTTGGTCTCACCGATATAGAGAAGTTGACACCCGGATCAGCTGATACAGTAGATGAGGTTGGAGGAGGTGCAGGTGAACCTCACCTGGAAAGACTGTTTGGGTCCTTGGATGGAGTCGAGGGGGGAGGTAAAGGACAGGTGTTGCATCTCCTGCGGTTGCAGGGAAAGTGCCCGGGGAGGGGGTGGTTTGGGTAGGAAGGGACGAGTGGACCAGGGAGATACGGAGGGAACGGCCTCTGCGGAAAGCAGAAAGGGGAGGGGATGGGAAAATGTGGACAATAGTGGGAACCCGTTGGAGGTGATGGAAAATATTGGCGGATAACGTGTTGTATGCGACGGAAGATGGAAGCTCCCTTCTCTCCTGAAGGCGGTCCCTTGTTTTGGAAAGTAGGGTCTCGACCTAAAATGCCACTCATTCCTTCTCTCCAGAGATGCTGCCTGTCCCGCTGAGTTACTCCAGCATTTTGTGTCTATCCCAGCCTCAACTACCTCCTCCGTCAACTCGTTCCATGCACCCACCACCCTTTGTGTGGAAAACGTTATCCCTCAGATTCCTATAAAGTCTTTCACCTTAAAGCTATGCCCTCTGGTTCTCAATAAACAATAGATAATAGGTGCAGGAGGAGGCCATTCGGCCCTTCAAGCCAGCACCAACATTCAATGTGATCATGGCTGATCATCCACAATCAGTGCCCCGTTCCTGCCTTCTCCCCATACCCCCTGACTCCGCTATCTTTAAGCTCTATCCAGCTCTCTCTTGAAAGCATCCAGAGAATTGCCTCCACTGCCTTCTGAGGCAGAGAATTCCACAGATTCACAACTCTCTGACTGAAAAAGCTTTTTCTCATCTCCGTTCTAAATGGCCTACCCCTTATTCTTAAACTGTGTGTCCCCTGGTTCTGGACTCCCCCAACATTGGGAACATGTTTCCTGCCTCTAACGTGTCCAACCCCTTAATAATCTTATATGTTTCGATAAGATTATCTTCCAATTCTACGTACAACCTAAGAGTTCAGGCAGTCATAAGTTCATAAGTTCTTGGAGCAAAATAAGGCCATTCGGCCCATCAAGTCTGCTCCGCCATTCAATCATGGCTGATCATTCCTCCGTTAATAGCCATAATCTCCAAAATGCATTTGGAATTATAAATGTATTATGGTACCAAGTCAGTGTGAAAGAATTTCATCTTAATTTCTGGTGCAAATCCAATGTTACGCTCAACTTAATTGTGTTTTGTACTAGTATCAATTTAGCAGTGGACTCCAGATTAAAATTGCATTTACAATACAACAGTGGTTCACAGTGACAATTGACTGTTTTTCACTGAGTCCAATTCTAATCTGCAATCCAAGTCATTGCAAATGGTTAGTTATCACTGTAGTTCGTGCAAACTGCATATATTTTCTTCCAACTCTACACACAACATATGAGCTCTTAAGGATAGCGGGAGTGAGGGGGTATGGGGAGAAAGGCAGGAACGGGGGTACTGATTGAGAGTGATCAGCCATGATCGCATTGAATGGCGGTGCTGGCTCGAAGGGCTGAATGGCCGACTCCTGCACCTATTGTCTATTGTCAAACAGCCTTTATTTTCTTTGCATTTTTCTTCCAACTCGGCATAGCAGTGTTAATGCAATCAGCATTTATTTTCTTCCAACTGTAATGCAGTCCGTGCAACTGCATATTTTCTTCCAACTCTACAAATAACCTGAGTTAATGCAATCGTGCAAACTGCATGTATTTTCCTGAAAATGTACACACAAGCTGTGTTAATGCACAAAATGCTGGAGTAACTCAGCGGGTCAGGCAGCATCTCAGCAGAGAAGGAATGGGTGACCTTCTTCAGACTGATGACGTTTCAGGTCGAGACCCTTCAGACTGATGACGTTTCGGGTCGAGACCCTTCAGACTGATGACGTTTCAGGTCGAGACCCTTCTTCAGACTGATGACATTTCAGGTCGAGACCCTTCTTCGGACTGATGACGTTTCGGGTCGAGACCCTTCAGACTGATGACGTTTCAGGTCGAGACCCTTCTTCAGACTGATGACATTTCAGGTCGAGACCCTTCTTCAGACTGATGACGTTTCGGGTCGAGACCCTTCAGACTGATGACGTTTCAGGTCGAGACCCTTCTTCAGACTGATGACGTTTCGGGTCGGGACCCTTCAGACTGATGACGTTTCGGGTCGAGACCCTTCTTCAGCCGTGTTAATGCAATCGTGCAAACTGCATATATTTTCCTGCAAATGTACATACAAGCTCTACAAATAATCTGTGAGTTAATGCAGTCAGTGCAAGCAACACTGAAGAAGGGTCTCGACCCGAAACGTCACCCATTCCTTCTCTCCCGAGATGCTGCCTGACCTGCTGAGTTACTCCAGCATTTTATGAATAAATCGATTTGTACCAGCATCTGCAGTTATTTTCTTATACTATATATTTTCTTGCAATGTTCTTCTAAGCCTTCATTTAACCTAATGCAAACAGAAGATATTTTCTTGCAATTATCTTCCAACTCTGCATACAACCTAAGAGTTAATGCAGTTAGTGCAAGCAGCGCAACGTTGAGGCGCAGGTCTGCACAGGGATTAGCTGGCTGCTGGGGCATCAGCTGCTGGGGCATCAGCTGGCTGCTGGGGCATCAGCTGCTGGGGCATCAGCTGCTGGGGCATCAGCTGCTGGGGCATCAGCTGCTGGGGCATCAGCCTGCTGGGGCATCAGCTGCTGGGGCATCAGCTGCTGGGGCATCAGCTGCTGGGCATCAGCTGCTGGGGCATCAGCTGCTGGGGCATCAGCTGCTGGGGCATCAGCTGCTGGGGCATCAGCTGCTGGGCATCAGCTGCTGGGGCATCAGCTGCTGGGGGCATCAGCTGCTGGGGCATCAGCTGCTGGGGCATCAGCTGCTGGGGCGGTGCTGGTGTGGGGGCGGTGCTGGTGCTGGGGGCGGGGCTGTGCTAGTCCTGGGGGAGGGGCTGATCTGGGGGCGGGGCTGGTGCTGTGGGCGGGACTGACGCCGGGGCGGAGCTGGCGCATGGGGCGGGGCTGGTATGGGGGCGGGGCTGGTGCTGGGGGCGGGGCTGTGCTGGTGCGGAGGCAGGGCTGGTGCTGGGGGAGAGGGGCATCGGGGGAGGGGCATCGGGGGAGGGTGCACCGGCTGCGGGTCCGGGCGGCGGCGGCGGCGGAGCGGAAGTTCCGGGGACTGTTGTGACGGTGACACCTCCGGCCCACTTCCGGGACCCGGACTCGGCGGTTACCCGGGCAACGGCGCGGTGAGGGGGGAGGGAGCGCCGCGCTGTGGGGGGTGGGGGGGGGGAAGAGAGGGAGCGCCGCGCTGTGGGGGGGAGGGAGCGCCGCGCTGTGGGGGGGGGGAGGGAGGGAGCGCTGTTTGGGGGAGGGAGTGAGGGAGCGCCGCGCTGTGGGGGGGGGTGATTGAGGGAGCGCCGCGCCGTGGGGGGGAGTGAGGGAGCGCCGCGCTGTGGGGGGGGGAGGGAGCGCCGCGCTGTGGGGGGGGGAGGGAGCGCCGCGCTGTGTGGGGCTGGGGAGGGAGGGAGCGCCGCGCTGCTGGGGGGGGAGGGGGGGAGTGAGGGAGGGAGCGCCGCGCTGTGGGGGGGAGGGGGGGAGTGAGGGAGGGAGCGCCGCGCTGTGGGGGGGGAGGGGAGCGCCGCGCTGTGGGGGGGGGGGGAGTGAGGGAGGGAGCGCCCGCGCTGTGGGGGGGGAGTGAGGGAGGGAGCGCCGCGCTGTGGGGGGGGAGGGAGCGCCGCGCTGTGGGGGGGGGGGGAGTGAGGGAGGGAGCGCCGCGCTGTGGGGGGGGGAAGGGGGGGAGTGAGGGAGGGAGCGCCGCACTGTGGGGGGGGCGGGGGAGCGCCGCACTGTGGGGGGAGTGAGGGAGGGAGCGCCGCACTGTGGGGGGGGTGGGCGGGGGAGCGCCCGCACTGTGGGGGGGGGGAGCGCCGCACTGTGGGGGGGGGGAGGGAGCGCCGCGCTGTGGGAGGGGGGGGAGTGAGGGAGCGCCGCGCTGTGGGGGGGGGGGGGAGTGAGGGAGGGAGCGCCGCACTGTGGGGGGGAGGGAGCGCCGCACTGTGTGGGGGGGGGGGGGGAGGGGGGAGTGAGGGAGTGCTGGTTCATGTTACCAATCTCCATTGCTGACCAGGACAGAGTTGTGTGATCGCCATCACGGAGCAACCAGTGGGACCGGACCGTGCTGTGTTACACACCGGCACCCGCGCTGTAGCGGCGACCACATCTCCACAGGTACTTCACCAGCCCTGAACATCTTTGGGACAGCATGAAATATATGGCACCACGTACAGTCCATGTACAGGTCCATACAGTCCATGTACAGGTCCATGTACAGGTCCATACAGTCCATGTACAGGTCCATGTACAGGTCCATATAGTCCATGTACAGGTCCATGTACAGTCCATGTACAGGTCCATGTACAGTCCATGTACAGGTCCATATAGTCCATGTACAGGTCCATACAGTCCATGTACAGTCCATGTACAGGTCCATACAGTCCATGTACAGGTCCATACAGTCCATGTACAGGTCCATACAGTCCATGTACAGGTCCATGTACAGGTCCATATAGTCCATGTACAGGTCCATACACAGTCCATGTACAGGTCCATACAGTCCATGTAAAGGTCCATACAGTCCATGTACAGCTCCACATACAGTCCATGTACAGGTCCACATTGTCCATGTACAGGTCCATACAGTCCATGTACAGTCCATGTACAGGTCCATACAGTCCATGTACAGGTCCATGTACAGGTCCATATAGTCCATGTACAGGTCCATACAGTCCATGTACAGGTCTATACAGTCCATGTACAGGTCCATGTACAGGTCCATATAGTCCATGTACAGGTCCATATAGTCCATGTACAGGTCCATACAGTCCATGTACAGGTCCATGTACAGATCCATACAGTCCATGTACAGTCCACATACAGTCCATGTACAGGTCCATATTGTCCATGTACAGGTCCATACAGTCCATGTACAGTCCATGTACAGGTCCATACAGTCCATGTACAGGTCCATGTACAGGTCCATATAGTCCATGTACAGGTCCATATAGTCCATGTACAGGTCCATACAGTCCATGTACAGGTCCATATAGTCCATGTACAGGTCCATACAGTCCATGTACAGGTCCATGTACAGGTCCATATAGTCCATGTACAGGTCCATGTACAGTCCATGTACAGGTCCATACAGTCCATGTACAGGTCCATACAGTCCATGTACAGGTCCATGTACAGGTCCATATAGTCCATGTACAGGTCCATATAGTCCATGTACAGGTCCATACAGTCCATGTACAGGTCCATGTACAGATCCATACAGTCCATGTACAGTCCATGTACAGTCCATGTACAGCTCCACATACAGTCCATGTACAGGTCCATATTGTCCATGTACAGGTCCATACAGTCCATGTACAGTCCATGTACAGGTCCATACAGTCCATGTACAGGTCCATGTACAGGTCCATATAGTCCATGTACAGGTCCATATAGTCCATGTACAGGTCCATACAGTCCATGTACAGTCCATGTACAGGTCCATACAGTCCATGTACAGGTCCATACAGTCCATGTACAGGTCTATACAGTCCATGTACAGGTCCATACAGTCCATGTACAGGTCCATGTACAGGTCCATATAGTCCATGTACAGGTCCATGTACAGTCCATGTACAGGTCCATACAGTCCATGTACAGGTCCATGTACAGGTCCATATAGTCCATGTACAGGTCCATGTACAGTCCATGTACAGGTCCATACAGTCCATGTACAGGTCCATACAGTCCATGTACAGGTCCATGTACAGGTCCATATAGTCCATGTACAGGTCCATATAGTCCATGTACAGGTCCATACAGTCCATGTACAGATCCATACAGTCCATGTACAGTCCATGTACAGTCCATGTACAGCTCCACATACAGTCCATGTACAGGTCCATATTGTCCATGTACAGGTCCATACAGTCCATGTACAGTCCATGTACAGGTCCATACAGTCCATGTACAGGTCCATGTACAAGTCCATATAGTCCATGTACAGGTCCATATAGTCCATGTACAGGTCCATACAGTCCATGTACAGTCCATGTACAGGTCCATACAGTCCATGTACAGTCCCTTTACAGTCCATGTACAGCTCCACATACAGTCCATGTACATGTCCATATAGTCCATGTACAGGTCCATATAGTCCATGTACAGTCCATGTACAAGTCCATACAGTCCATGTACAGTCCCTACAGTAGATCCACATGCAGTCCATGTACAGTCCACATACAGTCCATATACAGCTCCACATGCAGTCCATGTACAGTCCATGTACAGTCCCTATATAGATCCACATGCAGTCCACGTACAGTCCATATACAGCTCCACATGCAGTCCATGTACAGATCCACATACAGTCCATGTACAGATCCACATACAGTCCATGTACAGTCCATATACAGATCCACATGCAGTCCATATACAGATCCACATGCAGTCCATGTACAGCTCCACATATGGTCCATGTACAGATCCACATACGGTCCATGTACCGGTCCATGTACAGTTCATATATAGCTCCACATGCGGTCCATGTACAGATCCACATGCGGTCCATGTACAGATCCACATGCAGTCCATGTACAGATCCACATACAGTCTATGTACAGGTCCACATGCAGTCCATATACAGCTCCACATGCAGTCCATGTACAGGTCCACATACAGTCCATGTACAGATCCACATACAGTCCATGTACAGTCCATATACAGATCCACATGCAGTCCATATACAGATCCACATGCAGTCCATGTACAGCTCCACATATGGTCCATGTACAGATCCACATACGGTCCATGTACCGGTCCATGTACAGTTCATATATAGCTCCACATGCGGTCCATGTACAGATCCACATGCGGTCCATGTACAGATCCACATGCAGTCCATGTACAGATCCACATACAGTCTATGTACAGGTCCACATGCAGTCCATATACAGCTCCACATGCAGTCCATGTACAGGTCCACATACAGTCTATGTACAGGTCCACGTACAGTCCATATACAGGTCCATATACAGCTCCACATGCAGTCCATGTACAGATCCACATACGGTCCATGTACAGGTCCATATACAGTCCATGTACAGTCCAGATACAGTCCATGTACAGTCCAGATACGGTCTATGTACAGATCCACATACAGTCCATGTACAGATCCACATGTGGTCCATATACAGCTCCACGTGCAGCCCATGTGCAGATCCATATACAGTCCATGTGTGGAAAAAGTTACCCCTCAGATTCCTGTAAAGTCTTTTCACCTTAAAGCTATGCCCTCTGGTTCTCAATAAACAATAGACAATAGGTGCAGGATTAGGCCATTCGGCCCTTCGAGCCGGCACCACAATTCACTGTGATCATGGCTGATCATTCTCAATCAGTGCCCCTTTCCTGCCTTCTCCCCGTACCCCCTGACTCCGCCATCATTAACTCTATCTAACTTCGTAAGATGTTTAAGGTAATTCCTTTCTTCTTCCCTCCCACCCCCTCTCTGGTTCTACCGTTCGCCCGCCTCTCGAATGGACGAAGCTGCCCGGTGCGCTTGGGGAGGGGGCTGAAGCTCCCGGAGTTCAAACATGGAGTCCAGGGGAGAGGAGATGGGTCCGGTCTGCCCCAACCCACTCTTCCTGCAGTGGCTGGTGGAGTGGCGGGACGTGGCGGTGGAAAGGCAGCACAAGTCGCAAGTCGTCTATGAGAAGGTTTGTCCGTGGCACCGCGTGTCGGCCGGTGGGGGGAAGGGGTTGGCCACGTGGTCCCTTCTGCAGACTGCTGGGTCCGAACCGATCTCGTCACGGTGGCGCAGCGGTAGAGTTGCTGCCTTACAGCGAATGCAGCGCCGGAGACCCGGGTTCCATCCCGACTACGGGCGCCGTCTGTACGGAGTTTGCACGTTCTCCCCGTGACCTGCGTGGGTTTTCTCCGAGATCTTCGGTTTCTTCCCACACTCCAAAGACGTGCAGGTTTGTAGGTTAATTGGCTTGGTATAAATGTAAAAATTGTCCCCAGTGTGTGTAGGATAGTGTTAGTGTGCGGGGATCGCTGGTCGGCGCGGACCCGGTGGGCCAAAGGGTCTGTTTCAGCACTGTATCTCCAAACTAAACTAAACTAAACTATACTAAAAATCTGCCCGCATGTGATCCAGATCCCTCCGTTCCTTGCACTTCCATGAGGCTATCTAACCTCCTCTTAAAAACGCCTCTATCGTATCTGCCTCCACCACCACCCCTGGCAGTGCGTTCCAGGTCTCGCCTCCTCCTGTGCTGAAGTGCAGGCAGTTCAAACCCAGCGTGTGTCGAGGTACAGTGAAAAGCTTTTGTCGCGTGCCAACCAGCCAGCAGAAAGACTGTGCATGATTACAATCGAGCTGTCCATAGTGCACAGATACAGGATGAGGGAATAACGTTTAGTGCAAGATAAAGGCAGTTGAAAGACTGGAGCGACTGGGCTTGTATACACTGGAATTTAGAAGGATGAGAGGAGATCTTATCGAAACGTATAAGATTATTAAGGGGTTGGACACGTTAGAGGCAGGAAACATGTTCCCAATGTTGGGGGAGTCCAGAACAAGGGGCCACAGTTTAAGAATAAGGGGTAGGCCATTTAGAACGGAGATGAGGAAAAACCTTTTCAGTCAGAGAGTTGTGAATCTGTGGA
The DNA here is from genome assembly GCF_053455715.1 of Rhinoraja longicauda. Lineage (NCBI taxonomy): Eukaryota > Metazoa > Chordata > Chondrichthyes > Rajiformes > Arhynchobatidae > Rhinoraja > Rhinoraja longicauda. The sequence continues at coordinate 23,153,601 of NC_135986.1, read as the reverse complement.
ATTCTCTGCCTCAGGAGGCAGTGGAGGCCAATTCTCTGAATGCATTCAAGAGGGAGCTAGATAGAGCTCTTAAGGATAGCGGAGTGAGGGGGTATGGGGAGAAGGCAGGAACGGGGTACTGATTGAGAATGATCAGCCATGATCACATTGAATGGCGGTGCTGACTCGAAGGGCCGAATGGCCTCCTCCTGCACCTATTGTCTATTGTCTATAAAGTCCGATCAAAGATGGTACAACGGTCTCCAATGAGGTAGATAGTAGTTCTGGACTACTCTTGAGCTGTTGTTAGGCTGGTTCAGTTGATGTTTCCACTGGTGGGAGAGTCTAGGACCAGAGGGCACAGCCTCAGAATTAAAGGACGTTCCTTTAGGAAGGAGATGAGGAGGAATTTCTTTAGTCAGAGGGCGGTGAATCTGTTAAATTCATTGCCAGGGTCGTGGAGGCCAAGTAAATGGCAGAGTTGGATAGATTGTTGATTAGTGCGGGTGTCAGGGGTTACGGGGAGAAGGCAGGAGAATGGGGTCAGGAGGGAGAGATAGATCAGCCATGATTGAATGGTGGAGTAGACTTGATGGGCCAAATGGCCTAATTCTGCTCCTATCACTTATGACCCAGCGGGGGATACTTTATGTGGTGCCCGTTATGTGGCGACGCTTTGCATACCTTGCAAAACAGGGAATTTCACTATGACGTGGCACACGTGACAATATAAAGTATTTATCCATCCATTCATTCATTCAATCATTCATTCATTCATTCATTCATTCATTCATTCATTCATTCTTTAATTCATTCATTTGTTCGTTCATTCGTTCATTCATTAATTAATTCATTCATTCTTTCATTCATTTATTCATTCGTTCATTCATTCGTTATTTAATTTATTCATTCATTCAATAATTCATTCATTCTTTCATTCATTAATTCATTCGTTCTTTCTTTCATTCGTTAATTCATTCGTTCATTCTTTCATTCATTAATTCATTCGTTCATTAATTAATTTCGTTCATTCATTCTTTCATTCATTAATTCATTCGTTCATTCTTTCATTCATTAATTCATTCATTCATTAATTCATTCGTTCATTCTTTCATTCATTAATTCATTCGTTCATTCTTTCATTCATTAATTCTTTCATTCATTCTTCATTCAATTAATTCATTCGGTCTTTCATTCATTAATTAATTCATTAATTCATTCGTTCATTCTTTCATTCATTAATTCATTCGTTCATTCATTAATTCATTCGTTCATTCTTTCATTCATTAATTCATTCGTTCATTCTTTCATTCATTCTTTCATTCATTCATTAATCCATTCATTCTTTAATTAATTAATTAATTTGTTTATTCATTCATTAGTTCATTCACTCGGTCTTTCATTCATTCTTTCATTCATTCATTAATCCATTCATTCTTTAATTAATTAATTCATTTGTTTATTCATTCATTAATTCATTCATTCGGTCTTTCATTCATTCCTTCATTCATTCGGTCTTTCATTCATTCCTTCGTTCATTCTTTCATTCATTAATTCATTTGTTCATTCTTTCATTCATTAATTCATTCGTTCATTAATTCATTAATTAATTCATTCGTTCATTCTTTCATTCGTTCATTCTTTCGTTTATTAATTCATTAATTAATTCATTCGGTCTTTCATTCCTTCATCGGTCCATTTGTTCGCTCATCCGTCCCTTCATTCTCCGGACTGCAGGCCATCCGGTCGCTGATCATGTACCCCCTGCCGCTGCGTAACGGGCGAGAGGCGAGGATTCTCTACGGCTTCGGCGATGGCATCTGCAACCGTCTGGACGAGAAGCTGGCCGAGTACTTCGCCGAGCACGGTGGGTGCCGTTTGAGAAAACTTTACAACGCAACGCAAAGATCAGGGGGGAGGAAAGGCCATCGAGACCTTACTGAAGAGTCTGGGCAAGAGACCCTGCGCATCTGCCCGATCTATTCCGCTCATGATTTTGTACACATGATTAACCAGCGTCAGATACAGAGATCGCTAAGAGATTGCCCATCGAGCAATGATTCACCTCCTCCTTATACACAGAATTTTCCTTTGTTGTGTTTAGGTTAGTTTGTTGTCACGTATACTGGGGCAGAAGGGCCTGTTTCCACGCTGTACCTCTAAAGTCCAAAGTAACGTTTAATAGAAACATAGAAAGTAGGTGCAGGAGGAGGCCGTTTGGCCCTTCGAGCCAGCACCGCCGTTCATTGTGATCACGGCTGATCATCCACAATCAATAACCTGTGCCTGCCTTCACCCCATATCCCTTGATTCCGCTAGCCCCAAGAGCTCTATCCGACTCTCTCTTAAATCCATCCAGTGAATTGGTCTGAAGAAGGGTCTCGACCCGAAATGTCGCCCATTCCTTCTCTCCGCATTAACCAAACTGATCTCCCGGTGGCTGAGCACTTCAACTCCCCCTCCCACTCCCAGTCTGACCTTTCTGTCATGGGCCTCCTCCAGTGCCATAGTGAGGCCCACCGGAAATTGGAGGAACAGCACCTCATATTTCGCCTGGGCAGTTTGCAGCCCAGTGGTATGAACATCGACTTCTCCAACTTTAGATAGTTCCTCTGTCCCTCTCTCCCCCTCCTCCTTCCCAGATCTCCCTCTATCTTCCTGTCTCCACCTATATCCTTCCTTTGCCCCGCCCCCCTGACATCAGTCTGAAGAAGGGTCTCGACACGAAACGTCACCCATTCCTTCTCTCCTGAGATGCCGCCTGACCCGCTGAGTTACTCCAGCATTTTGTGAATAAATACCTTCGGTTAATGAATTGGCCTCCACTGCCCTCTGTGGCAGAGAATTCCACAGATTCACAACTCTCTGGGTGAAAGTAATGTTCTATAAGATGATCACATCCCCCTCATCCTCCTGCGCTCCGAGGAATAGAGTCCGAGCCTGCTCAACCTCTCCCTGTAGCTCAGGCCCCTCGAGTCCTGCCAATATTCTTGTAAATCTTTCCTTCACCCTTTCCAGCTCAACAACATCTTTCCCATAACAGGGTGACCAAGATTGAACACGAGACTCTATAAGTGTGGCTTCACCAATGTCTTGTACAACTGTAACAGAACGTCCCAACTTCGATACTCTTGTATACTGCGCCTAGGCTTGTATACACTGAAATTTAGAAGGATGAGAGGAGATCTTATCGAAACGTATAAGATTATTAAGGGGTTGGACGCGTGAGAGGCAGGAAACATGTTCCCAATGTTGGGGGAGTCCAGAACAAGGGGCCACAGTTTAAGAATAAGGGGTCGGCCATTTAGAACGGAGATGAGGAAAAACTTTTTCAGTCAGAGAGTTGTGAATCTGTGGAATTCTCTGCCTCAGAAGGCAGTGGAGGCCAATTCTCTGGATGCATTCAAGAGAGAGCTAGATAGAGCTCTTAAGGATAGCGGAGTCAGGGGGTACGGGGAGAAGGCAGGAACGGGGTACTGATTGAGAATGATCAGCCATGATCACATTGAATGGCGGTGCGTACAGGCTCGAAGGGCCGAATGGCCTCCTCCTGCACCTATTGTCTATTGTCTATTGAAAGCCTTTTTGACCGGCCTATCTACCTGCGGTACCACTTTCACTGAACGATGTACGTGTACTCCTAGATCCCTCAGATCTACAACACTCGCCAGAGCCCTGTGTATGTCCTGTGTATTTACTGTGTATGTCCTGCTGACGTTTGAACTCCCAAAGTACAACACCTCACATTTTAACGAAGAAACATTTAAAATAATCTAACCTCTAATCTAAGCTAAACCTCACACTTCTCTGTATTAAACTCCACGGGCGGTCACGGTGGCGCAGCGGTAGAGTTGCTGCCTCACAGCGAATGCAGCGCCGGAGACCCGGGTTCGATCCCGACTATTGGCGCTGTCTGTACGGAGTTTGTACGTTCTCCCCGTGACCACCGTGGGTTTTCTCCGAGATCTTCGGTTTCCTCCCACACTCCAAAGACGTGCAGGTTTGTAGGTTAATTGGCTTGGTAAAATGTAAAAATTGTCCCTAGTGTGTGTAGGATAGTGTTAGTGTGCAGGGATCGCTGGGCGGCGCGGACTCGGTGGGCCGAAGGGCCTGTTTCCACGCCGTATCTCTAAATCTAATCTCGAAACGTCACCCATTCACTAGACAATAGACAATAGGTGCAGGAGGAGGCCATTCGGCCCTTCGCGCCAGCACCGCCATTCAATGTGATCATGGCTGATCATTCTCAATCAGTACCCCGTTCCTGCCCTCTCCCCATACCCCCTGACTCCGCTATCCTTAAGAGCTCTATCTAGCTCTCTCTTGAATGCATTCAGAGAATTGGCCTCCACTGCCTTCTGAGGCAGTGAATTACACAGATTTACAACTCTCTGACTGAAAAAGTTTTTCCTCATCTCCGTTCTAAATGGCCGACCCCTTATTCTTAAACTGTGTGGCCCCTGGTTCTGGACTCCCCCAACATCGGGAACATGTTTCCTGCCTCTAACGTGTCCAACATCTTAATAATCTTATACGTTTCGATAAGATCCCCTCTCATCCTTCTAAATTCCAGTGTATTCCTTCTCTCCAGAGACGCCGCTTGTCCCGCCAGCTTTTTTGTGTCCATCTTCGGTGTCAACCAGCCTCTGCGCGTTTGACCCGATGCTTTGGGCCTGTTTTGATTCCAGGGGGAGATGCGCCCATCCACTACGTGTGTGACCCCGTTCCCCTGAGCGCGGCGTGGGCGGAGAGGAAGAACGCTCCCTGCGCTAGGTCCCCGGGGAAGGCCGCGAGCTGCTGGGCCGCCGTGGGCCTGTCTGAGGACGACGACGCGGCAGACCGGAGGCCGTCTCCTTCCGTGAGTACGAGGGGGGTGGGTGGGGGTGGGGGGAGGCGGGGGGTACATGGTCAGAAGCAGGGCCGAGGAAGACGGTTTGGATAATGGTGTTTCATTGCTGCAGGGATGTTACATGGAAACAATTTTCTTTTCCCCCGTGGACTGTTTTTTCCCTAAGACAGCTTTTTTTCCTGCTTTTCAATTTTAATGTATGTCCATATACGAAAATAACTGCAGATGCTGGTACAAATCGAAGGTATTTATTCACAAAATGCTGGAGTAACTCAGCAGGTCAGGCAGCATCTCAGGAGAGAAGGAATGGGTCACCCATTCCTTCTCTCCTGAGATGCTGCCTGACCTGCTGAGTTACTCCAGCACTCTGTGACTTTGTCCCGCCCCCCTGACATCAGTCTGAAGAAGGGTCTCGACCCGAAACGTCACCCATTCCTTCTCTCCTGAGATGCTGCCTGACCCGCTGAGTTACTCCAGCATTTTGTGAATAAATACCTTAATGTATGTCCTGCTGTCATTTGAATTCCCCAAATTCAACACCTCACATTTTAACGAAGAAACACTTTAAATAATCTAATCTCTAATCTAAATTAAACCTCACACTTCTCTGTGTTGAACTCCAACTTTTAATTCTCGATCAAAATCACGTTACAGTTTTGATAGTAGGTAAGTTTTGATAGTAGGTAAGTTCTGATAGTAGGTAAGTTCTGATAGTAGGTATAGAAACGTACAAAATTCTCAAGGGGTTGGAGAGGCTAGATGCAGGAAGATTGTTCCCGATGTTGGGGAAGTCCAGAACAAGGGGTCACAGTTTAAGGATAAGGGGGAAGTCTTTTAGGACCGAGATGAGAAAGTTTTTTTTCACACAGAGAGTGGTGAGTCTGTGGAATTCTCTGCCACAGAAGGTAGTTGAGGCCAGTTCATTGGCTATATTTAAGAGGGAGTTAGATGTGGCTAAAGGGATCAGGGGGTATGGAGAGAAGGCAGGTACGGGATACTGAGTTGGATGATCAGCCATGATCATATTGAATGGCGTTGCAGGCTTGAATGGCCTACTCCTGCACCTACTTTCTATGTAAGTTTTGATAGTAGCTAATCTTTTATCATATCATATCATATCATATACACACAGCCGGAAACAGGCCTTTTCGGCCCACCAAGTCCGTGCCGCCCAGTGATCCCCGCACATTAACACCATCCTACACCCACTAGGGACAACTTTTACATTTACCCAGCCAATTAACTGTACGTCTTTGGAGTGTGGGAGGAAACCGAAGATCTCGGAGTAAACCCACGCAGGTCACGGGGAGAACGTACAAACTCCTTACAGTGCAGCACCCGTAGTCAGGATCGAACCTGAGTCTCCGGCGCTGCATTCGCTGTAAAGCAGCAACTCTACCGCTGCGCTACCGTGCCGCCCTTTTATTTTGTCTTTTTCTTTTCTTCCCCTTATACTGCACATAATTGTAAAATGAATTCTCATTTGCATTTTTGTGAAGCTCAATAAAATAATAAAATATAGTCACAAAAAAACGTTACAACCAATGTTGGCCTAGGTAATCCTAATTCATCAGTGTGGAGAAGGGTCTCGACCTGAAACGTCACCCATTCCTTCTCTCCAGAGATGCTGCCTGTCCCGCTGAGTTACTCCAGCTCTTTGTGTCTATCTTTGATTTAAACCAGCATCTGCTGTTCTTTCCGACACATTCCTAATTCATCACCTGCACCTGTTACCCTAAGATCATTGTGAGGAAGGACATCCTTGCTATCATATTTATTTTTTTCATATTTCAGATACAGCGCGGAAACAGGCCTTTTCGGCCCACCAAGTCCGCGCCGCCCAGCGATCCCCGCACATTAACACTATCCTACACACACTAGGGACAATTTTTACATTTACCCAGTCAATTAACCTACATACCTGTACGTCTTTGGAGTGTGGGAGGAAACCGAAGATCTCGGAGAAAACCCACGCAGGTCACGGGGAGAACGTACAAACTCCTTACAGTACAGCACCCGTAGTCAGGATCGAACCTGAGTCTCCGGCGCTGCATTCGCTGTAAGGCAGCAACTCTACCGCTGCGCCACCGTGCCGCCCTATCGAGGCAGTGCAGCGTAGGTTCACCAGGTTAATCCCCGGGATGGCGGGACTGTCATATGAGGGAAGATTGGAAAGACTGGGGCTTGTATTCACTGGAGTTTAGAAGGATGAGAGGGGGATCTTATAGAGACGTATAAAACCAATGCAGGAGGGTTGGACCCCACGAGTCCACGTGGTCTAGTAAAATGATAAAAGGACTGGACAAGCTAGATGCAGGAAAAATGTTCCCAATGTTGGGCGAGTCCAGAACCAGGGGCCACACACAGTCTAAGAATAAAGGGGAGGCCATTTAAAACTGAGGCGAGAAAAAACTTTTTCACCCAGAGAGTTGTGAATTTGTGGAATTCTCTGCCACAGAGGGCAGTGGAGGCCGAATCACTGGATGAATCTAAAAGAGAGTTAGATAGAGCTCTAGGGGCTAGCGGAATCAAGGGATACGGGGAGAGGACAGGAACGGGGTACTGATTGTGGATGATCAGCCATGATCGCAGCGAATGGCGGTGCTGGCTCGAAGGGCCGAATGGCCTCCTCCTGCATGTATTTTCTGTGTCATGGAAGATCTACCTTGTCGTTCATGGGTAACCGAGCGATTGATGTAGCGGGGCCAAGGGCTGGGCTGTTCAATGCCGCGCTCTAACTCCCACCGTTCCACCCCCCCCCCCCAAAACAGAAAAGGAGGCGTCACGAGAATCGAGAGGAACAGGACTACAAGCCGCAGAAGCGATCGGGCGGGTACGCGCTGCTGCTGACCTTCTACAGAGAGGCCAAGGTACGTGGGGGAGCTCGGTGGGAGGGGGGGGGGGGGTGTGGGGGGGGTGACTGTGTGGGACCACCGCAGGAACGTTGACGGAAGCGCCACGGGAAGCATCTCATCGCAACGTGATGAATGAATGAACGAATTAATGAATTAATGAATGAATAAACGAATGAATGGATTAATTAATGAGTTAATTAATTAATTAATTATGAATGAATAAACGAATGAATGAACGAATGAATGAATGAATGAATGAACTAATGAATGAATGAACTAATGAATGAATTAATGAATGAATTAATGAATTAATGAATGAACGAATGAATGAATTAATGAATTAACGAACTAATGAATGAATAAGATTTCTAGACCACTGGGATCTCTTCTGGGCTAGGGGTGACTTGTACAAAAGGGACGGGTTACATCTTAACAGCAGGGGGACAAACATTCTGGCAGGCAGGTTTGCTAGTGTGACACCTGTGGCTTTAAACTAAGTAGTGGGGGGGAGGGGTTGACAAATTGGGAATATGAAGATGAGGTTAAAGGGAATACAGGAGATATTGCAGAAGACTCGGAAGAATGGGAACAGAAGTTCTAGAGGGGAAAAGAGATTAAGTGCAGGGCCATTTGTGACCGATGTGAGAGGGGAGGTAAATACAGAAGTTAAAGTGTTGTACTTAAATGCGCGTAGTATAAAAAATAAAGTGGATGAGCTTGAGGCTCAGTTAGTCATGGGCAAGTATGATGTTGTAGGGATCACTGAGACATGGCTACAAGAGGACCAGAGCTGGGAACTGAATATTCAGGGGTACACAACGTATAGAAAAGACAGACAGGTGGGCAGAGGGGGTGGGGTTGCTCTGCTGGTAAGGAATGATATTCATTCCCTTGCAAGGGGTGACATAGAATCAGGAGATGTTGAATCAGTATGGATAGAAATGAGGAATTGTAAGGGTAAAAAGACCCTAATGGGAGTTATCTGTAGGCCCCCAAACAGTAGCCTCGACATAGGGTGCAAGTTGAATCAGGAGATAAAATTGGCATGTCACAAATGTAATGCTACGGTGGTTATGGGAGATTTCAACATGCAGGTAGACTGGGAAAATCAGGTTGGACCCCAGGAAAGAGAGTTTGTAGAGTGCCTTCGAGATGGATTCTTAGAACAGCTTGTACTGGAGCCTACCAGGGAGAAGGCAATTCTGGATTTAGTGTTGTGTAATGATCCTGATCTGATAAGGGGACTAGAGGTAAAAGAGCCATTAGGAGGCAGTGATCACAACATGATAAGTTTTACTCTGCAAATGGAAAGGCAGAAGGGAAAATCGGAAGTGTCGGTATTACAGTATAGCAAAGGGGATTACAGAGGCATGAGGCAGGAGCTGGCCAAAATTGACTGGAAGGAGGCCCTAGCAGGGAAGACGGTAGAACAGCAATGGCAGGTATTCCTGGGAATAATGCAGAGGTTGCAGGATCAATTTATCCCAAAGAGGTGGAAAGACTCTAAGGGGAGTAAGAGACACCTGTGGCTGACGAGGGAAGTCAGGGACAGCATAAAAATTAAGGAGAGGAAGTATAACAGCAAAGAAGAGTGGGAAGACAGAGGATTGGGACTCTTTTAAAGAGCAACAAAAGTTAACTAAAAAGGCAATACGGGGAGAAAAGATGAGGTACGAGGGTAAACTAGCGAATAATATAAAGGAGGATAGCAAAAGTTTTTTTCGGTACGTGATGAGGAAAAAAATAGTCAAGGCAAATGTGGGTCCCTTGAAGACAGAAGCAGGGAAATTTATTATGGGGAACAAATAAATGGCAGACGAGTTAAACCGTTACTTTGGATCTGTGTTTACTGAGGAGGATACACACAATCTCCCAAATGTTCTAGGGGCCGGAGAACCTAGGGTGATGGAGGAACTGAAGGAAATCCACATTAGGCAGGAAATGGTTTTGGGTAGACTGATGGGACTGAAGGCTGATAAATCCCCAGGGCCTGATGGTCTGCATCCCAGGGTACTTAAGGAGGTGGCTCTAGAAATAGTGGAAGCATTGGAGATCATTTTTCAATGTTCTATAGATTCAGGATCAGTTCCTGTGGATTGGAGGATAGCAAATGTTATCCCACTTTTTAAGAAAGGAGGGAGAGAGAAAACGGGTAATTATAGACCAGTTAGTCTGACATCAGTGGTGGGGAAGATGCTGGAGTCAATTATAAAAGACGAAATTGCTGAGCATTTGGATAGCAGTAACAGGATCATTCCGAGTCAGCATGGATTTACGAAGGGGAAATCATGCTTGACAAATCTACGGGAATTTTTTGAGGATGTAACTAGGAAAATTGACAGGGGAGAGTCAGTGGATGTGGTGTACCTCGACTTTCAGAAAGCCTTCGACAAGGTCCCACATAGGAGATTAGTGGGCAAAATTAGAGCACATGGTATTGGGGGTAGGGTACTGACATGGATAGAAAATTGGTTGACAGACAGAAAGCAAAGAGTGGGGATAAATGGGTCCCTTTCGGAATGGCAGGCAGTGATCAGTGGGGTACCGCAAGGTTCGGTGCTGGGACCCCAGCTATTTACGATATACATTAATGACTTAGATGAAGGGATTAAAAGTACCATTAGCAAATTTGCAGATGATACTAAGCCGGGGGGTAGTGTGAATTGTGAGGAAGATGCAATAAGGCTGCAGGGTGACTTGGACAGGTTGTGTGAGTGGGCGGATACATGGCAGATGCAGTTTAATGTAGATAAGTGTGAGGTTATTCACTTTGGAAGTAAGAATAGAAAGGCAAATTATTATCTGAATGGTGTCAAGTTAGGAAGAGGGGATGTTCAACGAGATCTGGGTGTCCTAGTGCATCAGTCACTGAAAGGAAGCATGCAGGTACAGCAGGCAGTGAAGAAAGCCAATGGAATGTTGGCCTTCGTAACAAGAGGAGTTGAGTATAGGAGCAAAGAGGTCCTTCTACAGTTGTACCGGGCCCTGGTGAGACCGCACCTGGAGTACTGTGTGCAGTTTTGGTCTCCAAATTTGAGGAAGGATATTCTTGCTATTGAGGGCGTGCAGCGTAGGTTCACTAGGTTGATTCCCGGAATGGCGGGACTGTCGTATGTTGAAAGGCTGGAGCAATTAGGCTTGTATACACTGGAATTTAGAAGGATGAGGGGGGATCTTATTGAAACATATAAGATAATTAGGGGATTGGACACATTAGAGGCAGGAAACATGTTCCCAATGTTGGGGGAGTCCAGAACTAGGGGCCACAGTTTAAGAATAAGGGGTAGGCCATTTAGAACGGAGATGAGGAAGAACTTTTTCAGTCAGAGAGTGGTGAAGGTGTGGAATTCTCTGCCTCAGAAGGCAGTGGAGGCCAGTTCGTTGGATGCTTTCAAGAGAGAGCTGGATAGAGCTCTTAAGGATAGCGGAGTGAGGGGCTATGGGGAGAAGGCAGGAACGGGGTACTGATTGAGAGTGATCAGCCATGATCGCATTGAATGGCGGTGCTGGCTCGAAGGGCTGAATGGCCTACTCCTGCACCTATTGTCTATTGTCTATTGTCTAAACGAACAAATTAATTAATTAATTAATGAACGACTGAATGAATAAATGAATGAATTAATGAATGAACGAATGAATGAATGAACAATTAATGAATGAATGAATGAATGAATGAATGAACGAATGAACGAATGAACGAATGAACGAATGAACGAATTAATTAATTAATTAATTGATTAATTGATTAATGAATGAATTAACGAATGAATGAACGAATGAATGAACTAATGAATGAATGAACTAATGAATGAATGAATGAACGAATGAATGAACGAATGAATGAATGAATGAATGAACGAATGAAATAATGAATGAATGGATGGATAAATACTTTATATTGTCACGTGTGCCAAGCCACAGTGAAATTCCCTGTTTTGCAAGGTATGCAAAGCGTCGCCACATAAAGGGCACCACATAAGGTATCCCCCGCCCGGTCATAAGTGATAGGAGCAGAATCAGGCCATTCGGCCCAACCTCCCTTCCTCCTGCACCTCATGCTGCCTCGGCAAGGCCAGCAGCGTCATCAAGGACCAGTCTCACCCCCGACCCCCCCGGTCACTCCCCCTTCTCCCAACAGGCAAGAGGTACAGAAGTGTGAAAACGCACACCTCCAGATTCGGGGACAGTCTCTTCCCAGGTCGACACAAAATGCCGGAGTCGTGTAAGAAAATAACTGCAGATGCCGGTACAAATCGAAGGTATTTATTCACAAAATGCTGGAGTAACTCAGCAGGTCAGGCAGCATCTCAGGAGAGAAGGAATGGGTGACGTTTCGGGTCGAGACCCTTCTTCAGACTGATGTCAGGGGGGCGGGACAAAGGAAGGATATAGGTGGAGACAGGAAGGCAGTGGGAAATCTGGGAAGGAGGAGCGGAAGAGAGGGACAGGGGAACTATCTAAAGTTGGAGAAGTTGATGTTCATACCACTGGGCTGCAAGCTGCCCAAGCGAAATATGAGGTGCTGTTCCTCCAATTTGCGGTGGGCCTCACTATGGCACTGGAGGAGGCCCATGACAGAAAGGTCAGACTGGGAATGGGAGGGGGAGTTGAAGTGCTGAGCCACCGGGAGATCAGGTTGGTTAAGGCGGACTGAGCGAAGGTGTTAAGCGAAACGATCGCAGAGCCTGCGTTTGGTCTCGCCGATGTAGAGAACTCGATGTAAAGAAGCTTCCGCAGTCTGAAGAAGGGTCTCGACCCAAAACGCCTCCCATTCCTTCTCTCCCGAGATGCTGCCTGACCCGCTGAGTTACTCCAGCATTTTGTGTCTACCTTCGATTTCGACCAGTTTTTTTGCTACAGTTTCTTCCCAGCTGTTATCAGGCAACTGAACCGTCCTCTTATCAGCTAGAATGTGGTCCTGACCTCCTATCTCAGTCGTTCAATGGTCAACTGTGCTTTTATTGTCAATGTGCAAAGGGAAAACTTATAGTGAAATTATTTTCTTACAAACAGTCCAGTAGAGTCTAGCCATGCCTAAGTTCATAAGTGACAGGAGCAGAATGAGGCCATTCGGCCCATCAAGTCTACTCCGCCATTCAATCGTGGCTGATCCATCTCTCCCTCCCAACCCCATTCTCCTGCCTTCTCCCCATAACCCCTGACACCCGCACTGATCAAAGATCTATCTATCTCTGCCTGAAAAATATCCACTGACTTGTGGCCTCCACAGCCGTCTGTGGCAAAGAATCCCACAGATTCACCACCCTCTGATCATCCTCTCCATATCCACTCTTTCCAGGCCTTTCATGATCCACTTTCACTAGGCTAACCCCCAATTAGCAAATTGTACAAAAATAGAAATATAGAAAAAAGGTGCAGGAGGAGGCCTTTTGGCCCTTTGAGCCAGCACCGCCATTCATTGTGATCATGGCTGATCATCCACAATCAGTAACCCGTGCCTGCCTTCTCCCCATATCCCTTGATTCTGCTAGCCCCTAGAGCTCTATCTAACTCTCTTTTAAATTCATCCAGTGAATAGTCCACATGCAAGAGGCATTTTCAAAGTCTACCTCATTGGAGACCGTCGGACTATCTTTAATGGGACTTTACGGGACTTTATCTTGCACTAAACAATATTCCCTTCCTCATGTATATGTCCACTGTGGACGGCTTGATTGTAATCATGTGCAGTCTTTCCATTGACTAAACTAAGATAGGCACAAAAATGTGGAGTAACTCAGCGGGTCAGGCAGCATCTGTGGAGAAAAGGAATGGGTGACGTTTCGGGTCGAGACCCTTCTTCAGACCTGAAGTCTTGACCCGAAACGGCACCCATTCCTTTTCTCCAGAGATGCTGCCTGTCCCGCTGAGTTTACTCCAGCATTTTGTGTCTACCTTCCATGTAAACCAGCTTCTGCAGTTCCCATCTACTCATTTCGTCTGCAGTTCCTTCCTAAATTAAAGTTCAGATCTGTCTCTCCCTCTCCCCCTCTCTCCCTCTCCCCCTCTCTCCCTCTCTCCCTATCTCCCTATTTCCTCTCTCTCTCTCTCTCTCTCTCTCTCTCTCTCTCTCTCTCTCTCTCACCCTCCCTCTCACCCTCTCCCCTCCCTCTCCCTCTCTCCCCCTCCCCCTCTCCCTCTCCCTCCCTATCTCCCTCTCCCTCCCTATCTCCCTCTCTCTCTCCCTCTCTCACCCTACCTCTCCCACCCTACCTCTCCCTCTCCCTCCTTCTCACCCCTCCCCTCCCTCCTCTCTCCCTCTCCCTCCCTCACCCCCTCTCACCCCCTCTCCTACTCCCTCTCCCCATCTCCCTCTCCCTATTTCCCTGTCCCTCTCTCACCCTCCCTCTCACCCTCTCCCCTCCCCCTCTCCCCTCCCTCTCCCTCTCTCTATCTCTCCCTCTCCCTCCCTCACCCCCTCCCTCCCTCTCTCCCCCTCTCTCCCTCCCTCTCCCTCTCCCTCTCTCGTCCCCATCTCTGCAGAAGCCGGGCTACCGAGGCTTCATGACGAAGGGTGAGCTGCAGCGGGAAGCCCAGCCCTTGTGCCGGATATCCTTCACCAACGTGAGTCACATCACCCGCTCCTCCTCGTCCGCTCCTCCCCCCCTCCCCCACGGCCAGCCCGCCTCCCTCCACCCACCACTGCATGGGCACCCCCGCGCCGGAATGCCCACAGGCCCCTCGGACAATGTAACCCACCCCCCCCCACCCAACACTGGGTCAATGTCGTAGGGTGAACTACACTCAGGGCGAATAATCAGTAAAACAGGGAACGTGGACACAAAATGCTGGAGTAACTCAGCGGGTCAGGCAGCATCTCGGGAGAGAAGGAATGGGTGAGGTTTCGGGTCGAGACCCTTCGTCAGCCCCCAACTGGAATCGGAATTGGGATGAATCCCACTCCCTCTCGTCTTTTATTGACACGTTGCTCTGAGCTCAGGATACCTCCAGAAAACAAAAGCTCCAGGCCACGATCAAAATCAAAACAACAACTGCACTTGTGATAACTGGATAACAAAGGTATCACAAAATGCTGGAGTAACTCAGCAGGTCAGGCAGCGTCTCGGGAGAGAAGGAATGGGTGACGTTTCGGGTCGAGACCCTTCTTCAGACTGATGTCAGGGGGGGGCGGCACGGTGGCGCAGCGGTAGAGTTGCCGCCTCACAGCGAATGCAGCGCCGGAGACTCAGGTTCGATCCTGACCACGGGCGCCGTCTGTGCGGAGTTTGTACGTTCTCCCCGTGACCTGCGTGGGTTTTCTCCGGTTTCGGTTTCCTCCCACACTCCAAAGACGTGCAGGTTTGTAGGTTAATTGGCCTGGTGTAAATGTAAAAATTGTCCCTAGTGGGTGTAGGATAGTGTTAGTGTACGGGGATCGCTGGGCGGCACGGACCCGGTGGGCCGAAGGGCCTGTTTCTGCGCTGTAATCTCAAAATCTAAATCTAAATCCAAAAACAAGATAGGATGTAGTGGGAGACAGGAAAACTAGTGGGAGAACTGGGAAGGGGGATGGGAAAGAGAGGGACAGAGGAACTATCTGAAGTTGGAGAAGTCAATGTTCATACCGCTGGGGTGTAAAGCTGCCCAAGCGAAATATGAGGTGCTGTTCCTCCAATTTGCGCTGGGCCTCACTCTGACAATGGAGGAGGCCCAGGACAGAAAGGTCAGACTGGGAGTGGGAGGGGGAGTTGAAGTGCTGAGCCACCGGGAGATCAGGTAGGTTAAGGCGGACTGAGCGAAGGTGTTGAGCGAAACGATCGCCGAGCCTGCGTTTGGTCTCGCCGACGTCGGGAAGTTGACACCTGGAACAGCGGGTGCAATAGACGAGGTCGAGGTTGGAGGAGGTGCAGGTGAAACCTCTGCCTCACCTGGAAAGGGTAGCGGGTGCATGGAACAAGCTGCCAGAGGAGGTAGTTGAGGCACAACATTTAAGAAACAGACTGGTACATGGATAGGGCAGGATTGGAGGGATATGGATCAAAACGCGGGCGGGTGGGACTAGTGTACCTGGGCCCCAGCTAAAATGGACGGACTAGAGCCACTTCCCCAGGGCCGGCAGGGTGGCGCAGCGGATCGAGCTGCTGCCTCACATCGCCAGAGGCCCGGGCACCGGTCCAATCCTGAGTGGGTTTTTCCCTCAGAGATCTTCGGTTTCCTCCCGCGCTCCAAAGACGTGCGGGTTTGTAGGTTAAGAAGATAACTGCAGATGCTGGTGCAAATCGAAGGTTTTTATTCACAAAATGCTGGAGTAACTCAGCGGGTCAGGCAGCGTCTCGGGAGAGAAGGAATGGGTGACGTTTCGGGTCGAGACCCTTGAAGGGTCACCCATTCCTTCTCTCCCGAGACGCTGCCTGACCTGCTGAGTTACTCCAGCATTTAGTGAATAAAAACCGGGTTTGTAGGTTAATTGGCTTGGTACAAGTGTAAAATTGTCCCTGGTGCGCGTAGGATAGTGTTAGTGCTCGGGGATCGCCGGTCGGCACGGACCGAAGGGCCCGTTTCCGTGCTGTATCTCTAAACAAGATCTAAAACTCGACTAGGCCTCATCCCTAGCCTCCCCACAAAACCCTTAACCAGTCTTGCCACTCCTCCTTGTCCCATTCGTGTTAGCTTTTTTTTTTTTTTAAACAGTTTAAGGCGAGCTACCGGTACAATGCCTGGTCATCGATTAGTGCCTTAATCCAGAAGGACCTGGTGATAAAGACGGGTTTCCCAGCCAGGTAGGGCGTGCGACCGTGACTCCCACCGATCACCTCTGGATACAGCCGTCATTCGGTGCTCCTTTTAATTTTGGTTCTTTATATATATATATATATATATATATATATACATTCCTCTGATCCAACAAAACGTCCGAGTTTTTTTAACACTCTCATCCTCGTGTTGAAATTCTCCTTCTCACCTCGACACAGGGTTGCCAACTTTCTCACTCCAAAAATAAGGGACAAGGTGACGTCACCGCCCCGCGCCCACACGTGACCCTCGCCCAGCCAGCGGCCACGTGCTCCCGCTCCACCAATGGCGGCCGGGAGGCGGGTTGCAATGCAACCTCTGCCAGGCAGCCCCCAGGCCTACACTGTCCGGGCCTACACTGTCCAGGCCTACACTGTCCGGGCCTACACTGTCTTGACTTACAGTGTCCGGGCCTACACTGTCCGGACCTACACTGTCCAGGCCTACACTGTCCGGGCCTACACTGTCCGGACCTACAGTGTCCGAACCTACACTGTCGGGCCCTACAGTGTCCGGGCCTACACTGTCCGGAACTACACTGTCCAGACCTACAGTGTCCAGACCTACCCAGTCCGGACCTACACTGTCCAACATATACTGTTGGACCTACACCGTACGGGACAAACCAATTTAGTTTGGAGTCGGCCATTCGGCCCTTCGGGCCAGCACCACCATTCAATATGATCATCCAGAATCAGTGCCCCGTTCCTGCTTTCTCCCCATATCCCTTGATTCCGTTAGCCTCGAGAGCTCTATCTAACTCTCTCTTGAAAACATGCCCCATCTAAGCTAGACCCATTTGGCCTATGTCCCTCTAAACCTTACCTATCCATGTACCTGTCCAGATGCCTTTCAAAGGCTGCTATAGTCCCTGCCTCAACTACCTCTTCCGGCAGACACACGCCGATCTATTCCCCTCGTGATTTTGTCCACCTCTGTAAGGATGTTATTCCCTGTTTGCATTTTGCAGTTCCCCAGAAGGTACAAAGACTTTCAACAGTCACGTTACATCAGGCGGTCACCATAA
>NC_135986.1:23103437-23135658 GCF_053455715.1 Rhinoraja longicauda | reverse complement strand
ATGGTCACGCCAGAGTCGGCTGCCCGCCCCTCTTCCGGGCCTGTGTCCGTGTGTCCCTGGAGAGGGAACACGCACACACGCGGTGCTCATGGGGACTCTAGAGACCTTCTGTGATCGCTGGTCGCCGCGGGGTGGGGGGGGGGGGGTCGAGGGTATTGTAAAGATGGCACTACTGTTGTATTATGGTGACCGCCTGATGTAACGTGACTGTTGAAAGTCTTTGTACCTTCTGGGGAACTGCAAAATGCAAACAGGGAATAACATCCTTACAGAGGTGGACAAAATCACGAGGGAATAGATCGGCGTGTGTCTGCCGGAAGAGGTAGTTGAGGCAGGGACTATAGCAGCATTTGAAAGCATCTGGACAGGTACATGGATAGGTTAAGGTTTAGAGGGACATAGGCCAAATGGATCTAGCTTAGATGGGGGCATGTTTTCAAGAGAGAGTTAGATAGAGCTCTCGAGGGCTAACGGAATCAAGGGATATGGGGAGAAAGCAGAAACGGGGCACTGATTCTGGATGATCATAATGAATGGTGGTGCTGGCCCGAAGGGCCGAATGGCCGACTCCAAACTAAATTGGTTTGTCCCGTACGGTGTAGGTCCAACAGTATATGTTGGACAGTGTAGGTCCGGACTGGGTAGGTCTGGACACTGTAGGTCTGGACAGTGTAGTTCCGGACAGTGTAGGCCCGGACACTGTAGGGCCCGACAGTGTAGGTTCGGACACTGTAGGTCCGGACAGTGTAGGCCCGGACAGTGTAGGCCGGACAGTGTAGGTCCGGACAGTGTAGGCCCGGACACTGTAAGTCAAGACAGTGTAGGCCCGGGACACTGTAGGCCCGGACAGTGTAGGCCCGGACACTGTAGGCCCGGACAGTGTAGGCCCTGGACAGTGTAGGCCCGGGACAGTGTAGGCCTGGGGGCTGCCTGGCAGAGGTTGCATTGCAACCCCGCCTCCCGGCCGCCATTGGTGGAGCGGGAGCACGTGGCCGCTGGCTGGGCGAGGTCACGTGTGGGCGCGGGGCGGTGACGTCACCTTGTCCCTTATTTTTGGAGTGAGAAAGTTGGCAACCCTGTGTCGAGGTGAGAAGGAGAATTTCAACACGAGGATGAGAGTGTTAAAAAAACTCGGACGTTTTTGTTGGATCAGAGGAATGTATATATATAATATATATATATATATATATATAAAGAACCAAAATTAAAAGGAGCACCGAATGACGGCTGTATCCAGAGGTGATCGGTGGGAGTCACGGTCGCACGCCCTACCTGGCTGGGAAACCCGTCTTTATCACCAGGTCCTTCTGGATTAAGGCACTAATCGATGACCAGGCATTGTACGGTAGCTCGCCTTAAACTGTTTAAAAAAAAAAAAAGCTAACACGAATGGGACAAGTAGGAGTGGCAAGGACTGGTTAAGGGTTTTGTGGGGAGGCTAGGGATGAGGCCTAGTCGAGTTTTAGATCTTGTTTAGAGATACAGCACGGAAACGGGCCCTTCGGTCCGTGCCGACCGGCGATCCCCGAGCACTAACACTATCCTACGCGCACCAGGGACAATTTTACACTTGTACCAAGCCAATTAACCTACAAACCGCGTTTTTATTCACTAAATTACTCCAGCATTTTGTGAATAAAACCTTCGATTTGCACAGCATCTGCAGTTATCTTCTTAACCTACAAACCCGCACGTCTTTGGAGCGCGGGGGAGGAAACCGAAGATCTCTGAGGGAAAAACCCACTGGGGATTGGACCGGTGCCCGGGTCTCTGGCGATGTGAGGCAGCAGCTCGATCCGCTGCGCCACCCTGCCGGCCCTGGGGAAGTGGCTCTAGTCCGTCCATTTTAGCTGGGGCCCAGGTACACTAGTCCCACCCGCCCGCGTTTGATCCATATCCCTCCAATCCTGCCCTATCCATGTACCAGTCTGTTTCTTAAATGTTGTGCCTCAACTACCTCCTCTGGCAGCTTGTTCCATGCACCCGCTACAGAGGTTCACCTGCACCTCCTCCAACCTCGACCTCGTCTATTGCACCCGCTGTTCCAGGTGTCAACTTCCCTACGTCGGCGAGACCAAACGCAGGCTCGGCGATCGTTTCGCTCAACACCTTCGCTCAGTCCGCCTTAACCAACCTGATCTCCCGGTGGCTCAGCACTTCAACTCCCCCTCCCACTCCCAGTCTGACCTTTCTGTCCTGGGCCTCCTCCATTGTCAGAGTGAGGCCCAGCGCAAATTGGAGGAACAGCACCTCATATTTCGCTTGGCAGCTTTACACCCCAGCGGTATGAACATTGACTTCTCCAACTTCAGATAGTTCCTCTGTCCCTCTCTTTCCCATCCCCCTTCCCAGTTCTCCCACTAGTTTTCCTGTCTCCCACTGACATCCTATCTTGTTTTTGGATTTAGATTTAGATTTTGAGATACAGCGCAGAAACAGGCCCTTCGGCCCACCGGGTCCACGCCGCCCAGCGATCCCCGCACACCAACACTATCCTACACCCACTAGGGACAATTTTTACATTTACACCAGGCAATTAACCTACAAACCTGCACGTCTTTGGAATGTGGGAGGAAACCGAAACCGGAGAAAACCCACGCAGGTCACGGGGAGAACGTACAAACTCCGCACAGACGGCGCCCGTGGTCAGGATCGAACCTGAGTCTCCGGCGCTGCATTCGCTGTAAGGCGGCAACTCTACCGCTGCGCCACCGTGCCGCACCCCCCTGACATCAGTCTGAAGAAGGGTCTCGACCCGAAACGTCACCCATTCCTTCTCTCCCGAGACGCTGCCTGACCTGCTGAGTTACTCCAGCATTTTGTGATACCTTTGTTATCCAGTTATCACAAGTGCAGTTGTTGTTTTGATTTTGATCGTGGCCTGGAGCTTTTGTTTCCTGGAGGTATCCTGAGCTCAGAGCAACGTGTCAATAAAAGACGAGAGGGAGTGGGATTCATCCCAATTCCGATTCCAGTTGGGGGCTGACGAAGGGGTCTCAACCCGAAACCTCACCATTCCTTCTCTCCCGAGATGCTGCCTGACCCGCTGAGTTACTCCAGCATTTTGTGTCCACGTTCCCTGTTTACTGATTATTCGTTCTGAGTGTAGTTCACCCTACGACATTGACCCAGTGTTGGGGTGGGGGGGGGTGGGTTACATTGTCCGAGGGGCCTGTGGGGCATTCCGGCGCGGGGGTGCCCATGCAGTGGTGGGTGGAGGGAGGGGTGGCGTGGGGGCGGGCGTGGGGAGGGAGGGAGAGGAGCGGACGAGGAGAGCGGGTGATGTGACTCACGTTGGTGAAGGATATCCGGCACAAGGGCTGGGCTTCCCGCTGCAGCTCACCCTTCGTCATGAAGCCTCGGTAGCCCGGCTTCTGCAGAGATGGGGACGGAGAGAGGAGAGGGAGGGAGAGAGGGGGAGAGAGGGAGGGAGGGGGTGAGGGAGGGAGAGGGGAGAGATAGAGAGAGGGAGAGGGAGAGGGAGGGGAGAGGGGGAGGGGAGAGGGGTGAGAGAGGGACAGGAAATAGGGAGAGGGAGATGGGGAGAGGGAGTAGGAGATAGAGAGGGAGAGGGGGTGAGAGGGGGTGAGGGAGGGAGAGGGAGAGGAGGAGGGAGGGGAGGGGTGAGAAGGAGGGAGAGGGAGAGGTAGGGTGAGAGAGGGAGAGGAGAGAGGGAGGGAGAGGGAGAGAGGGAGAGGGAGAGGGGGAGAGGGAGAGGGGGAGGGGGAGAGAGGGAGAGGGAGGGGAGAGGGAGGGTGAGAGAGAGAGAGAGAGAGAGAGAGAGAGAGAGGAGAGAGAGAGAGAGAGAGAGAGAGAGAGAGAGAGGAAATAGGGAGAGAGGGAGAGAGGGAGAGAGGGGGAGAGGGAGAGAGGGGGAGAGGGAGAGACAGATCTGAACTTTAATTTAGGAAGGAACTGCAGACGAAATGAGTAGATGGGAACTGCAGAAGCTGGTTTACATGGAAGGTAGACACAAAATGCTGGAGTAACTCAGCGGGACAGGCAGCATCTCTGGAGAAAAGGAATGGGTGCCGTTTCGGGTCAAGACTTCAGGTCTGAAGAAGGGTCTCGACCCGAAACGTCACCCATTCCTTTTCTCCACAGATGCTGCCTGACCCGCTGAGTTACTCCACATTTTTGTGCCTATCTTAGTTTAGTCAATGGAAAGACTGCACATGATTACAATCAAGCCGTCCACAGTGGACATATACATGAGGAAGGGAATATTGTTTAGTGCAAGATAAAGTCCCGTAAAGTCCCATTAAAGATAGTCCGACGGTCTCCAATGAGGTAGACTTTGAAAATGCCTCTTGCATGTGGACTATTCACTGGATGAATTTAAAAGAGAGTTAGATAGAGCTCTAGGGGCTAGCAGAATCAAGGGATATGGGGAGAAGGCAGGCACGGGTTACTGATTGTGGATGATCAGCCATGATCACAATGAATGGCGGTGCTGGCTCAAAGGGCCAAAAGGCCTCCTCCTGCACCTTTTTTCTATATTTCTATTTTTGTACAATTTGCTAATTGGGGGTTAGCCTAGTGAAAGTGGATCGTGAAAGGCCTGGAAAGAGTGGATATGGAGAGGATGATCAGAGGGTGGTGAATCTGTGGGATTCTTTGCCACAGACGGCTGTGGAGGCCACAAGTCAGTGGATATTTTTCAGGCAGAGATAGATAGATCTTTGATCAGTGCGGGTGTCAGGGGTTATGGGGAGAAGGCAGGAGAATGGGGTTGGGAGGGAGAGATAGATCAGCCACGATTGAATGGCGGAGTAGACTTGATGGGCCGAATGGCCTCATTCTGCTCCTGTCACTTATGAACTTAGGCATGGCTAGACTCTACTGGACTGTTTGTAAGAAAATAATTTCACTATAAGTTTTCCCTTTGCACATTGACAATAAAAGCACAGTTGACCATTGAACGACTGAGATAGGAGGTCAGGACCACATTCTAGCTGATAAGAGGACGGTTCAGTTGCCTGATAACAGCTGGGAAGAAACTGTAGCAAAAAAACTGGTCGAAATCGAAGGTAGACACAAAATGCTGGAGTAACTCAGCGGGTCAGGCAGCATCTCGGGAGAGAAGGAATGGGAGGCGTTTTGGGTCGAGACCCTTCTTCAGACTGCGGAAGCTTCTTTACATCGAGTTCTCTACATCGGCGAGACCAAACGCAGGCTCTGCGATCGTTTCGCTTAACACCTTCGCTCAGTCCGCCTTAACCAACCTGATCTCCCGGTGGCTCAGCACTTCAACTCCCCCTCCCATTCCCAGTCTGACCTTTCTGTCATGGGCCTCCTCCAGTGCCATAGTGAGGCCCACCGCAAATTGGAGGAACAGCACCTCATATTTCGCTTGGGCAGCTTGCAGCCCAGTGGTATGAACATCAACTTCTCCAACTTTAGATAGTTCCCCTGTCCCTCTCTTCCGCTCCTCCTTCCCAGATCTCCCACTGCCTTCCTGTCTCCACCTATATCCTTCCTTTGTCCTGCCCCCCTGACATCAGTCTGAAGAAGGGTCTCGACCCGAAACGTCACCCATTCCTTCTCTCCTGAGATGCTGCCTGACCTGCTGAGTTACTCCAGCATTTTGTGAATAAATACCTTCGATTTGTACCGGCATCTGCAGTTATTTTCTTACACGACTCCGGCATTTTGTGTCGACCTGGGAAGAGACTGTCCCCGAATCTGGAGGTGTGCGTTTTCACACTTCTGTACCTCTTGCCTGTTGGGAGAAGGGGGAGTGACCGGGGGGGTCGGGGGTGAGACTGGTCCTTGATGACGCTGCTGGCCTTGCCGAGGCAGCATGAGGTGCAGGAGGAAGGGAGGTTGGGCCGAATGGCCTGATTCTGCTCCTATCACTTATGACCGGGCGGGGGATACCTTATGTGGTGCCCTTTATGTGGCGACGCTTTGCATACCTTGCAAAACAGGGAATGTCACTGTGGCTTGGCACACGTGACAATATAAAGTATTTATCCATCCATTCATTCATTATTTCATTCGTTCATTCATTCTTTCATTCATTCGTTCATTCATTCGTTCATTCATTCATTCATTAGTTCATTCATTCATTAGTTCATTCATTCGTTCATTCATTCGTTAATTCATTCATTAATCAATTAATCAATTAATTAATTAATTAATTCGTTCATTCGTTCATTCGTTCATTCATTCATTAATTCATTCATTCATTCATTAATTGTTCATTCATTCATTCATTAATTCATTCATTTATTCATTCAGTCGTTCATTAATTAATTAATTAATTTGTTCGTTTAGACAATAGACAATAGACAATAGGTGCAGGAGTAGGCCATTCAGCCCTTCGAGCCAGCACCGCCATTCAATGCGATCATGGCTGATCACTCTCAATCAGTACCCCGTTCCTGCCTTCTCCCCATACCCCCTCACTCCGTTATCCTTAAGAGCTCTATCCAGCTCTCTCTTGAAAGCATCCAACGAACTGGCCTCCCGCAGCTCCGCTCTTGCTCCCCATCCCCACACTCGCAACAAGGACAGGATCCCCCTCGTTCTCACCTTCCACCCCACCAGCCAGCGGATCCAACATATTATCCACCAACATTTCCGTCACCTACAACAGGACCCCACCACTGGCCATATCTTCCCATCCCCTCCCCTCTCTGCGTTCCGCAGAGACCGTTCCCTCCGCAACTCCCTGGTCCACTCGTCCCTTCCTACCCAAACCACCCTAACCCCGGGCACTTTCCCTTGCAACCGCACGAGATGCAACACCTGTCCCTTTACCTCCCCCCTCAACTCCATCAAAGGACCCAAACATTCTTTCCAGGTGAGACAGAGGTTCACCTGCACCTCCTCCAACCTCATCTATTGCATCCGCTGCTCTAGATGTCAACTTATCTATATCGGCGAAACCAAGCGCAGGCTCGGCGATCGCTTCGCTGAACACCTGCGCTCGGTCCGCATTAACGCAACTGATCTCCCGGTGGCCCAGCACTTTAACTCCCCCTCCCATTCCCAGTCTGACCTCTCTGTCATGGGCCTCCTCCAGTGCCATGGTGAGGCCCGCCGGAAGTTGGAGGAGCAGCACCTCATATTTCGCCTGGGCAGTTTGCGGCCCGGTGGTATGAACGTCGACTTCTCCAACTTCAGATAGCTCCTCTGTCCCTCCCTTCCCCTCCTCCTTCCCAGATCTCCCTCTATCTTCCTGTCTCCACCTATATCCTTCCTTTGTCCCACCCCCGACATCAGTCTGAAGAAGGGTCTCGACCCGAAACGTCACCCATTCCTTCTCTCCCGAGATGCTGCCTGACCTGCTGAGTTACTCCAGCATTTTGTGAATAAATCGATTTGTACCAGCATCTGCAGTTATTTTCTTATACAACTGGCCTCCACTGCCTTCTGAGGCAGAGAATTCCACACCTTCACCACTCTCTGACTGAAAAAGTTCTTCCTCATCTCCGTTCTAAATGGCCTACCCCTTATTCTTAAACTGTGGCCCCTAGTTCTGGACTCCCCCAACATTGGGAACATGTTTCCTGCCTCTAATGTGTCCAATCCCCTAATTATCTTATATGTTTCAATAAGATCCCCCCTCATCCTTCTAAATTCCAGTGTATACAAGCCTAATTGCTCCAGCCTTTCAACATACGACAGTCCCGCCATTCCGGGAATCAACCTAGTGAACCTACGCTGCACGCCCTCAATAGCAAGAATATCCTTCCTCAAATTTGGAGACCAAAACTGCACACAGTACTCCAGGTGCGGTCTCACCAGGGCCCGGTACAACTGTAGAAGGACCTCTTTGCTCCTGTACTCAACTCCTCTTGTTACGAAGGCCAACATTCCATTGGCTTTCTTCACTGCCTGCTGTACCTGCATGCTTCCTTTCAGTGACTGATGCACTAGGACACCCAGATCTCGTTGAACATCCCCTCTTCCTAACTTGACACCATTCAGATAATAATTTGCCTTTCTATTCTTACTTCCAAAGTGAATAACCTCACACTTATCTACATTAAACTGCATCTGCCATGTATCCGCCCACTCACACAACCTGTCCAAGTCACCCTGCAGCCTTATTGCATCTTCCTCACAATTCACACTACCCCCCGGCTTAGTATCATCTGCAAATTTGCTAATGGTACTTTTAATCCCTTCATCTAAGTCATTAATGTATATCGTAAATAGCTGGGGTCCCAGCACCGAACCTTGCGGTACCCCACTGATCACTGCCTGCCATTCCGAAAGGGACCCATTTATCCCCACTCTTTGCTTTCTGTCTGTCAACCAATTTTCTATCCATGTCAGTACCCTACCCCCAATACCATGTGCTCTAATTTTGCCCACTAATCTCCTATGTGGGACCTTGTCGAAGGCTTTCTGAAAGTCGAGGTACACCACATCCACTGACTCTCCCCTGTCAATTTTCCTAGTTACATCCTCAAAAAATTCCCGTAGATTTGTCAAGCATGATTTCCTCTTCGTAAATCCATGCTGACTCGGAATGATCCTGTTACTGCTATCCAAATGCTCAGCAATTTCGTCTTTTATAATTGACTCCAGCATCTTCCCCACCACTGATGTCAGACTAACTGGTCTATAATTACCCGTTTTCTCTCTCCCTCCTTTCTTAAAAAGTGGGATAACATTTGCTTTCCTCCAATCCACAGGAACTGATCCTGAATCTATAGAACATTGAAAAATGATCTCCAATGCTTCCACTATTTCTAGAGCCACCTCCTTAAGTACCCTGGGATGCAGACCATCAGGCCCTGGGGATTTATCAGCCTTCAGTCCCATCAGTCTACCCAAAACCATTTCCTGCCTAATGTGGATTTCCTTCAGTTCCTCCATCACCCTAGGTTCTCCGGCCCCTAGAACATTTGGGAGATTGTGTGTATCTTCCTCAGTAAACACAGATCCAAAGTAACGGTTTAACTTGTCTGCCATTTATTTGTTCCCCATAATAAATTCCCCTGCTTCTGTCTTCAAGGGACCCACATTTGCCTTGACTATTTTTTTCCTCATCACGTACCGAAAAAAACTTTTGCTATCCTCCTTTATATTATTGGCTAGTTTACCCCCGTACCTCATCTTTTCTCCCTGTATTGCCTTTTTAGTTAACTTTTGTTGCTCTTTAAAAGAGTCCCAATCCTCTGTCTTCCCACTCTTCTTTGCTATGTTATACTTCCTCTCCTTAATTTTTATGCCGTCCTTGACTTCCCTCGTCAGCCACAGGTGTCTCTTACTCCCCTTAGAGTCTTTCCACCTCTTTGGGATAAATTGATCCTGCAACCTCTGCATTATTCCCAGGAATACCTGCCATTGCTGTTCTACCGTCTTCCCTGCTAGGGCCTCCTTCCAGTCAATTTTGGCCAGCTCCTGCCTCATGCCTCTGTAATCCCCTTTGCTATACTGTAATACCGACACTTCCGATTTTCCCTTCTGCCTTTCCATTTGCAGAGTAAAACTTATCATGTTGTGATCACTGCCTCCTAATGGCTCTTTTACCTCTAGTCCCCTTATCAGATCAGGATCATTACACAACACTAAATCCAGAATTGCCTTCTCCCTGGTAGGCTCCAGTACAAGCTGTTCTAAGAATCCATCTCGAAGGCACTCTACAAACTCTCTTTCCTGGGGTCCAACCTGATTTTCCCAGTCTACCTGCATGTTGAAATCTCCCATAACCACCGTAGCATTACATTTGTGACATGCCAATTTTATCTCCTGATTCAACTTGCACCCTATGTCGAGGCTACTGTTTGGGGGCCTATAGATAACTCCCATTAGGGTCTTTTTACCCTTACAATTCCTCATTTCTATCCATACTGATTCAACATCTCCTGATTCTATGTCACCCCTTGCAAGGGAATGAATATCATTCCTTACCAGCAGAGCAACCCCACCCCCTCTGCCCACCTGTCTGTCTTTTCTATACGTTGTGTACCCCTGAATATTCAGTTCCCAGCTCTGGTCCTCTTGTAGCCATGTCTCAGTGATCCCTACAACATCATACTTGCCCATGACTAACTGAGCCTCAAGCTCATCCACTTTATTTTTTATACTACGCGCATTTAAGTACAACACTTTAACTTCTGTATTTACCTCCCCTCTCACATCGGTCACAAATGGCCCTGCCCTTAATCTCTTTTCCCCTCTAGAACTTCTGTTCCCATTCTTCCGAGTCTTCTGCAATATCTCCTGTATTCCCTTTAACCTCATCTTCATATTCACAATTTGTCAACCCCTCCCCCCCACTACTTAGTTTAAAGCCACAGGTGTCACACTAGCAAACCTGCCTGCCAGAATGTTTGTCCCCCTGCTGTTAAGATGTAACCCGTCCCTTTTGTACAAGTCACCCCTAGCCCAGAAGAGATCCCAGTGGTCTAGAAATCTTATTCATTCATTAGTTCGTTAATTCATTAATTCATTCATTCGTTCATTCATTAATTCATTAATTCATTCATTAATTCATTCATTAGTTCATTCATTCATTAGTTCATTCATTCATTCATTCATTCGTTCATTCATTCGTTTATTCATTCATAATTAATTAATTAATTAACTCATTAATTAATCCATTCATTCGTTTATTCATTCATTAATTCATTAATTCGTTCATTCATTCATCACATTGCGATGAGATGCTTCCCGTGGCGCTTCCGTCAACGTTCCTGCGGTGGTCCCGCACAGTCACCCCCCCCCACACCCCCCCCCCCCCTCCCACCGAGCTCCCCCACGTACCTTGGCCTCTCTGTAGAAGGTCAGCAGCAGCGCGTACCCGCCCGATCGCTTCTGCGGCTTGTAGTCCTGTTCCTCTCGATTCTCGTGACGCCTCCTTTTCTGTTTTGGGGGGGGGGGGTGGAACGGTGGGAGTTAGAGCGCGGCATTGAACAGCCCAGCCCTTGGCCCCGCTACATCAATCGCTCGGTTACCCATGAACGACAAGGTAGATCTTCCATGACACAGAAAATACATGCAGGAGGAGGCCATTCGGCCCTTCGAGCCAGCACCGCCATTCGCTGCGATCATGGCTGATCATCCACAATCAGTACCCCGTTCCTGTCCTCTCCCCGTATCCCTTGATTCCGCTAGCCCCTAGAGCTCTATCTAACTCTCTTTTAGATTCATCCAGTGATTCGGCCTCCACTGCCCTCTGTGGCAGAGAATTCCACAAATTCACAACTCTCTGGGTGAAAAAGTTTTTTCTCGCCTCAGTGTTAAATGGCCTCCCCTTTATTCTTAGACTGTGTGTGGCCCCTGGTTCTGGACTCGCCCAACATTGGGAACATTTTTCCTGCATCTAGCTTGTCCAGTCCTTTTATCATTTTACTAGACCACGTGGACTCGTGGGGTCCAACCCTCCTGCATTGGTTTTATACGTCTCTATAAGATCCCCCTCTCATCCTTCTAAACTCCAGTGAATACAAGCCCCAGTCTTTCCAATCTTCCCTCATATGACAGTCCCGCCATCCCGGGGATTAACCTGGTGAACCTACGCTGCACTGCCTCGATAGGGCGGCACGGTGGCGCAGCGGTAGAGTTGCTGCCTTACAGCGAATGCAGCGCCGGAGACTCAGGTTCGATCCTGACTACGGGTGCTGTACTGTAAGGAGTTTGTACGTTCTCCCCGTGACCTGCGTGGGTTTTCTCCGAGATCTTCGGTTTCCTCCCACACTCCAAAGACGTACAGGTATGTAGGTTAATTGACTGGGTAAATGTAAAAATTGTCCCTAGTGTGTGTAGGATAGTGTTAATGTGCGGGGATCGCTGGGCGGTGCGGACTTGGTGGGCCGAAAAGGCCTGTTTCCGCGCTGTATCTGAAATATGAAAAAAATAAATATGATAGCAAGGATGTCCTTCCTCACAATGATCTTAGGGTAACAGTGCAGGTGATGAATTAGGAATGTGTCGGAAAGAACAGCAGATGCTGGTTTAAATCAAAGATAGACACAAAGAGCTGGAGTAACTCAGCGGGACAGGCAGCATCTCTGGAGAGAAGGAATGGGTGACGTTTCAGGTCGAGACCCTTCTTCACACTGATGAATTAGGATTACCTAGGCCAACATTGGTTGTAACGTTTTTTTGTGACTATATTTTATTATTTTATTGAGCTTCACAAAAATGCAAATGAGAATTCATTTTACAATTATGTGCAGTATAAGGGGAAGAAAAGAAAAAGACAAAATAAAAGGGCGGCACGGTAGCGCAGCGGTAGAGTTGCTGCTTTACAGCGAATGCAGCGCCGGAGACTCAGGTTCGATCCTGACTACGGGTGCTGCACTGTAAGGAGTTTGTACGTTCTCCCCGTGACCTGCGTGGGTTTACTCCGAGATCTTCGGTTTCCTCCCACACTCCAAAGACGTACAGGTATGTAGGTTAATTGGCTGGGTAAATGTAAAAGTTGTCCCTAGTGGGTGTAGGATGGTGTTAATGTGCGGGGATCACTGGGCGGCACGGACTTGGTGGGCCGAAAAGGCCTGTTTCCGGCTGTGTGTATATGATATGATATGATATGATAAAAGATTAGCTACTATCAAAACTTACATAGAAAGTAGGTGCAGGAGTAGGCCATTCAAGCCTGCAACGCCATTCAATATGATCATGGCTGATCATCCAACTCAGTATCCCGTACCTGCCTTCTCTCCATACCCCCTGATCCCTTTAGCCACATCTAACTCCCTCTTAAATATAGCCAATGAACTGGCCTCAACTACTTTCTGTGGCAGAGAATTCCACAGACTCACCACTCTCTGTGTGAAAAAAAACTTTCTCATCTCGGTCCTAAAAGACTTCCCCCTTATCCTTAAACTGTGACCCCTTGTTCTGGACTTCCCCAACATCGGGAACAATCTTCCTGCATCTAGCCTCTCCAACCCCTTGAGAATTTTGTACGTTTCTATACCTACTATCAGAACTTACCTACTATCAGAACTTACCTACTATCAAAACTTACCTACTATCAAAACTGTAACGTGATTTTGATCGAGAATTAAAAGTTGGAGTTCAACACAGAGAAGTGTGAGGTTTAATTTAGATTAGAGATTAGATTATTTAAAGTGTTTCTTCGTTAAAATGTGAGGTGTTGAATTTGGGGAATTCAAATGACAGCAGGACATACATTAAGGTATTTATTCACAAAATGCTGGAGTAACTCAGCGGGTCAGGCAGCATCTCAGGAGAGAAGGAATGGGTGACGTTTCGGGTCGAGACCCTTCTTCAGACTGATGTCAGGGGGGCGGGACAAAGTCACAGAGTGCTGGAGTAACTCAGCAGGTCAGGCAGCATCTCAGGAGAGAAGGAATGGGTGACCCATTCCTTCTCTCCTGAGATGCTGCCTGACCTGCTGAGTTACTCCAGCATTTTGTGAATAAATACCTTCGATTTGTACCAGCATCTGCAGTTATTTTCGTATATGGACATACATTAAAATTGAAAAGCAGGAAAAAAAGCTGTCTTAGGGAAAAAACAGTCCACGGGGGAAAAGAAAATTGTTTCCATGTAACATCCCTGCAGCAATGAAACACCATTATCCAAACCGTCTTCCTCGGCCCTGCTTCTGACCATGTACCCCCCGCCTCCCCCCACCCCCACCCACCCCCCTCGTACTCACGGAAGGAGACGGCCTCCGGTCTGCCGCGTCGTCGTCCTCAGACAGGCCCACGGCGGCCCAGCAGCTCGCGGCCTTCCCCGGGGACCTAGCGCAGGGAGCGTTCTTCCTCTCCGCCCACGCCGCGCTCAGGGGAACGGGGTCACACACGTAGTGGATGGGCGCATCTCCCCCTGGAATCAAAACAGGCCCAAAGCATCGGGTCAAACGCGCAGAGGCTGGTTGACACCGAAGATGGACACAAAAAAGCTGGCGGGACAAGCGGCGTCTCTGGAGAGAAGGAATACACTGGAATTTAGAAGGATGAGAGGGGATCTTATCGAAACGTATAAGATTATTAAGATGTTGGACACGTTAGAGGCAGGAAACATGTTCCCGATGTTGGGGGAGTCCAGAACCAGGTGCCACACAGTTTAAGAATAAGGGGTCGGCCATTTAGAACGGAGATGAGGAAAAACTTTTTCAGTCAGAGAGTTGTAAATCTGTGTAATTCTCTGCCTCAGAAGGCAGTGGAGGCCAATTCTCTGAATGCATTCAAGAGAGAGCTAGATAGAGCTCTTAAGGATAGCGGAGTCAGGGGGTATGGGGAGAGGGCAGGAACGGGGTACTGATTGAGAATGATCAGCCATGATCACATTGAATGGCGGTGCTGGCGCGAAGGGCCGAATGGCCTCCTCCTGCACCTATTGTCTATTGAATGGGTGACGTTTCGAGATTAGATTTAGAGATACGGCGCGGAAACAGGCCCTTCGGCCCACCGGGTCCGCGCCGCCCAGCGATCCCTGCACACTAACACTATCCTACACACACTAGGGACAATTTTTACATTTTACCAAGCCAATTAACCTACAAACCTGCACGTCTTTGGAGTGTGGGAGGAAACCGAAGATCTCGGAGAAAACCCACGGTGGTCACGGGGAGAACGTACAAACTCCGTACAGACAGCGCCAATAGTCGGGATCGAACCCGGGTCTCCGGCGCTGCATTCGCTGTGAGGCAGCAACTCTACCGCTGCGCCACCGTGACCGCCCGTGGAGTTTAATACAGAGAAGTGTGAGGTTTAGCTTAGATTAGAGGTTAGATTATTTTAAATGTTTCTTCGTTAAAATGTGAGGTGTTGTACTTTGGGAGTTCAAACGTCAGCAGGACATACACAGTAAATACACAGGACGATCCTGACTACGGGTGCTGCACTGTAAGGAGTTTGTACGTTCTCCCCGTGACCTGCGTGGGTTTTCTCCGAGATCTTCGGTTTCCTCCCACACTCCAAAGACGTACAGGTATGTAGGTTAATTGGCTGGGTAAATGTAAAAATTGTCCCTAGTGGGTGTAGGATAGTGTTAATGTACGGGGATCACTGGGCGGCACGGACATGGAGGGCCGAAAAGGCCTGTTTCCGGCTGTATATATATGATATGATATGATGATACACAGGGCTCTGGCGAGTGTTGTAGATCTGAGGGATCTAGGAGTACACGTACATCGTTCAGTGAAAGTGGTACCGCAGGTAGATAGGCCGGTCAAAAAGGCTTTCAATAGACAATAGACAATAGGTGCAGGAGGAGGCCATTCGGCCCTTCGAGCCTGTACGCACCGCCATTCAATGTGATCATGGCTGATCATTCTCAATCAGTACCCCGTTCCTGCCTTCTCCCCGTACCCCCTGACTCCGCTATCCTTAAGAGCTCTATCTAGCTCTCTCTTGAATGCATCCAGAGAATTGGCCTCCACTGCCTTCTGAGGCAGAGAATTCCACAGATTCACAACTCTCTGACTGAAAAAGTTTTTCCTCATCTCCGTTCTAAATGGCCGACCCCTTATTCTTAAACTGTGGCCCCTTGTTCTGGACTCCCCCAACATTGGGAACATGTTTCCTGCCTCTCACGCGTCCAACCCCTTAATAATCTTATACGTTTCGATAAGATCTCCTCTCATCCTTCTAAATTTCAGTGTATACAAGCCTAGTCGCTCCAGTCTACAAGAGTATCGAAGTTGGGACGTTCTGTTACAATTGTACAAGACATTGGTGAAGCCACACTTATAGAGTCTCGTGTTCAATCTTGGTCACCCTGTTATGGGAAAGATGTTGTTGAGCTGGAAAGGGTGAAGGAAAGATTTACAAGAATATTGGCAGGACTCGAGGGGCCTGAGCTACAGGGAGAGGTTGAGCAGGCTCGGACTCTATTCCTCGGAGCGCAGGAGGATGAGGGGGATGTGATCATCTTATAGAACATTACTTTCACCCAGAGAGTTGTGAATCTGTGGAATTCTCTGCCACAGAGGGCAGTGGAGGCCAATTCATTAACCGAAGGTATTTATTCACAAAATGCTGGAGTAACTCAGCGGGTCAGGCAGCATCTCAGGAGAGAAGGAATGGGTGACGTTTCGTGTCGAGACCCTTCTTCAGACTGATGTCAGGGGGGCGGGACAAAGGAAGGATATAGGTGGAGACAGGAAGATAGAGGGAGATCTGGGAAGGAGGAGGGGGAGAGAGGGACAGAGGAACTATCTAAAGTTGGAGAAGTCGATGTTCATACCACTGGGCTGCAAACTGCCCAGGCGAAATATGAGGTGCTGTTCCTCCAATTTCCGGTGGGCCTCACTATGGCACTGGAGGAGGCCCATGACAGAAAGGTCAGACTGGGAGTGGGAGGGGGAGTTGAAGTGCTCAGCCACCGGGAGATCAGTTTGGTTAATGCGGAGAGAAGGAATGGGCGACATTTCGGGTCGAGACCCTTCTTCAGACCAATTCACTGGATGGATTTAAGAGAGAGTCGGATAGAGCTCTTGGGGCTAGCGGAATCAAGGGATATGGGGTGAAGGCAGGCACAGGTTATTGATTGTGGATGATCAGCCGTGATCACAATGAACGGCGGTGCTGGCTCGAAGGGCCAAACGGCCTCCTCCTGCACCTACTTTCTATGTTTCTATTACTTTGGACTTTAGAGGTACAGCGTGGAAACAGGCCCTTCTGCCCCAGTATACGTGACAACAAACTAACCTAAACACAACAAAGGAAAATTCTGTGTATAAGGAGGAGGTGAATCATTGCTCGATGGGCAATCTCTTAGCGATCTCTGTATCTGACGCTGGTTAATCATGTGTACAAAATCATGAGCGGAATAGATCGGGCAGATGCGCAGGGTCTCTTGCCCAGACTCTTCAGTAAGGTCTCGATGGCCTTTCCTCCCCCCTGATCTTTGCGTTGCGTTGTAAAGTTTTCTCAAACGGCACCCACCGTGCTCGGCGAAGTACTCGGCCAGCTTCTCGTCCAGACGGTTGCAGATGCCATCGCCGAAGCCGTAGAGAATCCTCGCCTCTCGCCCGTTACGCAGCGGCAGGGGGTACATGATCAGCGACCGGATGGCCTGCAGTCCGGAGAATGAAGGGACGGATGAGCGAACAAACGGACCGATGAAGGAATGAAAGACCGAATGAATTAATTAATGAATTAATAAACGAAAGAATGAACGAATGAAAGAATGAACGAATGAATTAATTAATGAATTAATGAACGAATGAATTAATGAATGAAAGAATGAACAAATGAATTAATGAATGAAAGAATGAACGAAGGAATGAATGAAAGACCGAATGAATGAAGGAATGAATGAAAGACCGAATGAATGAATTAATGAATGAATAAACAAATGAATTAATTAATTAAAGAATGAATGGATTAATGAATGAATGAAAGAATGAATGAAAGACCGAGTGAATGAACTAATGAATGAATAAACAAATTAATTAATTAATTAAAGAATGAATGGATTAATGAATGAATGAAAGAATGAATGAAAGAATGAACGAATGAATTAATGAATGAAAGAATGAACGAATTAATTAATGAATGAACGAATGAATTAATGAATGAAAGAATGAACGAATGAATTAATGAATTAATTAATGAATGAAAGACCGAATGAATTAATTGAATGAAGAATGAATGAATGAAAGAATTAATGAATGAAAGAATGAACGAATGAATTAATGAATGAAAGAATGAACGAATGAATTAATGAATGAATGAATTAATGAATGAAAGAATGAACGAATGAATTAATGAATGAAAGAATGAATGAACGAAATTAATTAATGAACGAATGAATTAATGAATGAAAGAATGAACGAATGAATTAACGAATGAAAGAAAGAACGAATGAATTAATGAATGAAAGAATGAATGAATTATTGAATGAATGAATAAATTAAATAACGAATGAATGAACGAATGAATAAATGAATGAAAGAATGAATGAATTAATTAATGAATGAACGAATGAACGAACAAATGAATGAATTAAAGAATGAATGAATGAATGAATGAATGAATGAATGAATGAATGATTGAATGAATGAATGGATGGATAAATACTTTATATTGTCACGTGAGCCAAGTCACAGTGACATTCCCTGTTTTGCAAGGTATGCAAAGCGTCGCCACATAAAGGGCACCACATAAAGTATCCCCCGCCGGGTCATAAGTGATAGGAGCAGAATTAGGCCATTTGGCCCATCAAGTCTACTCCACCATTCAATCATGGCTGATCTATCTCTCCCTCCTGACCCCATTCTCCTGCCTTCTCCCCGTAACCCCTGACACCCGCACTAATCAACAATCTATCCAACTCTGCCATTTACTTGGCCTCCACGACCCTGGCAATGAATTTAACAGATTCACCGCCCTCTGACTAAAGAAATTCCTCCTCATCTCCTTCCTAAAGGAACGTCCTTTAATTCTGAGGCTGTGCCCTCTGGTCCTAGACTCTCCCACCAGTGGAAACATCAACTGAACCAGCCTAACAACAGCTCAAGAGTGGTCCAGAACTACTATCTACCTCATTGGAGACCGTTGTACCATCTTTGATCGGACTTTATAGACAATAGACAATAGGTGCAGGAGGAGGCCATTCGGCCCTTCGAGTCAGCACCGCCATTCAATGTGATCATGGCTGATCATTCTCAATCAGTACCCCGTTCCTGCCTTCTCCCCATACCCCCTCACTCCGCTATCCTTAAGAGCTCTATCTAGCTCCCTCTTGAATGCATTCAGAGAATTGGCCTCCACTGCCTCCTGAGGCAGAGAATTCCACAGATTCACAACTCTCTGACTGAAAAGGTTTTTCCTCAGCTCCGTTCTAAATGGCCTACCCCTTATTCTTAAACTGTGGCCCCTTGTTCTGGACTCCCCCAACATTGGGAACATGTTTCCTGCCTCTAACGTGTCCAACCCCTTAATAATCTTATACGTTTCGATAAGATCTCCTCTCATCCTTCTAAATTCCAGTGTATACAAGCCCAGTCGCTCCAGTCTTTCAACTGCCTTTATCTTGCACTAAACGTTATTCCCTCATCCTGTATCTGTGCACTATGGACAGCTCGATTGTAATCATGCACAGTCTTTCTGCTGGCTGGTTGGCACGCGACAAAAGCTTTTCACTGTACCTCGACACACGCTGGGTTTGAACTGCCTGCACTTCAGCACAGGAGGAGGCGAGACCTGGAACGCACTGCCAGGGGTGGTGGTGGAGGCAGATACGATAGAGGCGTTTTTAAGAGGAGGTTAGATAGCCTCATGGAAGTGCAAGGAACGGAGGGATCTGGATCACATGCGGGCAGATTTTTAGTATAGTTTAGTTTAGTTTAGTTTGGAGATACAGTGCTGAAACAGACCCTTTGGCCCACCGGGTCCGCGCCGACCAGCGATCCCCGCACACTAACACTATCCTACACACACTGGGGACAATTTTTACATTTATACCAAGCCAATTAACCTACAAACCTGCACGTCTTTGGAGTGTGGGAAGAAACCGAAGATCTCGGAGAAAACCCACGCAGGTCACGGGGAGAACGTGCAAACTCCGTACAGACGGCGCCCGTAGTCGGGATGGAACCCGGGTCTCCGGCGCTGCATTCGCTGTAAGGCAGCAACTCTACCGCTGCGCCACCGTGACGAGATCGGTTCGGACCCAGCAGTCTGCAGAAGGGACCACGTGGCCAACCCCTTCCCCCCACCGGCCGACACGCGGTGCCACGGACAAACCTTCTCATAGACGACTTGCGACTTGTGCTGCCTTTCCACCGCCACGTCCCGCCACTCCACCAGCCACTGCAGGAAGAGTGGGTTGGGGCAGACCGGACCCATCTCCTCTCCCCTGGACTCCATGTTTGAACTCCGGGAGCTTCAGCCCCCTCCCCAAGCGCACCGGGCAGCTTCGTCCATTCGAGAGGCGGGCGAACGGTAGAACCAGAGAGGGGGTGGGAGGGAAGAAGAAAGGAATTACCTTAAACATCTTACGAAGTTAGATAGAGTTAATGATGGCGGAGTCAGGGGGTACGGGGAGAAGGCAGGAAAGGGGCACTGATTGAGAATGATCAGCCATGATCACAGTGAATTGTGGTGCCGGCTCGAAGGGCCGAATGGCCTAATCCTGCACCTATTGTCTATTGTTTATTGAGAACCAGAGGGCATAGCTTTAAGGTGAAAAGACTTTACAGGAATCTGAGGGGTAACTTTTTCCACACATGGACTGTATATGGATCTGCACATGGGCTGCACGTGGAGCTGTATATGGACCACATGTGGATCTGTACATGGACTGTATGTGGATCTGTACATAGACCGTATCTGGACTGTACATGGACTGTATCTGGACTGTACATGGACTGTATATGGACCTGTACATGGACCGTATGTGGATCTGTACATGGACTGCATGTGGAGCTGTATATGGACCTGTATATGGACTGTACGTGGACCTGTACATAGACTGTATGTGGACCTGTACATGGACTGCATGTGGAGCTGTATATGGACTGCATGTGGACCTGTACATAGACTGTATGTGGATCTGTACATGGACTGCATGTGGATCTGTACATGGACCGCATGTGGATCTGTACATGGACCGCATGTGGAGCTATATATGAACTGTACATGGACCGGTACATGGACCGTATGTGGATCTGTACATGGACCATATGTGGAGCTGTACATGGACTGCATGTGGATCTGTATATGGACTGCATGTGGATCTGTATATGGACTGTACATGGACTGTATGTGGATCTGTACATGGACTGTATGTGGACCTGTACATGGACTGCATGTGGAGCTGTATATGGACTGCATGTGGACCTGTACATAGACTGTATGTGGATCTGTACATGGACTGCATGTGGATCTGTACATGGACCGCATGTGGATCTGTACATGGACCGCATGTGGAGCTATATATGAACTGTACATGGACCGGTACATGGACCGTATGTGGATCTGTACATGGACCATATATGGAGCTGTACATGGACTGCATGTGGATCTGTATATGGACTGCATGTGGATCTGTATATGGACTGTACATGGACTGTATGTGGATCTGTACATGGACTGTATGTGGATCTGTACATGGACTGCATGTGGAGCTGTATATGGACTGTACGTGGACTGCATGTGGATCTATATAGGGACTGTACATGGACTGTACATGGACTGCATGTGGAGCTGTATATGGACTGTATGTGGACTGTACATGGACTGCATGTGGATCTACTGTAGGGACTGTACATGGACTGTATGGACTTGTACATGGACTGTACATGGACTATATGGACCTGTACATGGACTATATGGACATGTACATGGACTGTATGTGGAGCTGTACATGGACTGTAAAGGGACTGTACATGGACTGTATGGACCTGTACATGGACTGTACATGGACTGTATGGACCTGTACATGGACTATATGGACCTGTACATGGACTATATGGACTTGTACATGGACCTGTACATGGACTGTATGGACCTGTACATGGACTGTACATGGACTGTATGGACCTGTACATGGACAATATGGACCTGTACATGGACTGTATGTGGAGCTGTACATGGACTGTACATGGACTGTACATGGACTGTATGGATCTGTACATGGACCTGTACATGGACTGTATGGACCTGTACATGGACTATATGGACCTGTACATGGACTATATGGACCTGTACATGGACCTGTACATGGACTGTATGGACCTGTACATGGACTGTATGGACCTGTACATGGACTGTACATGGACCTGTACATGGACTATATGGACCTGTACATGGACCTGTACATGGACTGTATGGACCTGTACATGGACTGTACATGGACCTGTACATGGACTATATGGACCTGTACATGGACCTGTACATGGACTGTATGGACCTGTACATGGACTGTATAGACCTGTACATGGACTGTATGGACCTGTACATGGACTGTATGGACCTGTACATGGACTGTACATGGACTGTACATGGACCTGTACATGGACTATATGGACCTGTACATGGACCTGTACATGGACTGTATGGACCTGTACATGGACTGTACATGGACCTGTACATGGACTGTACATGGACCTGTACATGGACTGTACATGGACCTGTACATGGACTGTATGGACCTGTACATGGACCTGTACATGGACTGTATGGACCTGTACATGGACCTGTACATGGACTGTATGGACCTGTACATGGACTGTACGTGGTGCCATATATTTCATGCTGTCCCAAAGATGTTCAGGGCTGGTGAAGTACCTGTGGAGATGTGGTCGCCGCTACAGCGCGGGTGCCGGTGTGTAACACAGCACGGTCCGGTCCCACTGGTTGCTCCGTGATGGCGATCACACAACTCTGTCCTGGTCAGCAATGGAGATTGGTAACATGAACCAGCACTCCCTCACTCCCCCCCCCCCCCCCCCACAGCGCGGCGCTCCCTCACTCCCCCCCCCCACAGCGCGGCGCTCCTCCCTCACTCCCCCCCCCCCCCCCCCCCCCCCACAGCGCGGGCGCTCCCCTCCCCCCCCCCCACAGCGCGGCGGCGCTCCCTCCCTCATCGCTCCCTCCCTCACTCCCCCCCCCCCACAGCGCGGCGCTCCCTCCCCCCCCACAGCGCGGCGCTCCCTCCCTCACTCCCCCCCTCCCCCCCCACAGCGCGGCGCTCCCTCCCTCCCCAGCCCCACACAGCGCGGCGCTCCCTCACTCCCCCCCACAGCGCGGCGCTCCCTCCCTCCCCAGCCCCACACAGCGCGGCGCTCCCTCCCCCCCCCACAGCGCGGCGCTCCCTCCCCCCCCACAGCGCGGCGCTCCCTCACTCCCCCCCACGGCGCGGCGCTCCCTCAATCACCCCCCCCACAGCGCGGCGCTCCCTCACTCCCTCCCCCAACAGCGCTCCCTCCCTCCCCCCCCCACAGCGCGGCGCTCCCTCTCTTCCCCCCCCACCCCCCACAGCGCGGCGCTCCCTCCCCCCTCACCGCGCCGTTGCC
The DNA here is from genome assembly GCF_053455715.1 of Rhinoraja longicauda. Classification (NCBI taxonomy): domain Eukaryota; kingdom Metazoa; phylum Chordata; class Chondrichthyes; order Rajiformes; family Arhynchobatidae; genus Rhinoraja; species Rhinoraja longicauda. The sequence continues at coordinate 23,112,749 of NC_135986.1, read as the reverse complement.
CGGGTAACCGCCGAGTCCGGGTCCCGGAAGTGGGCCGGAGGTGTCACCGTCACAACAGTCCCCGGAACTTCCGCTCCGCCGCCGCCGCCGCCCGGACCCGCAGCCGGTGCACCCTCCCCCGATGCCCCTCCCCCCCAGCACCAGCCCTGCCTCCGCACCAGCACAGCCCCGCCCCCAGCACCAGCCCCGCCCCCATACCAGCCCCGCCCCATGCGCCAGCTCCGCCCCGGCGTCAGTCCCGCCCACAGCACCAGCCCCGCCCCCAGATCAGCCCCTCCCCCAGGACTAGCACAGCCCCGCCCCCAGCACCAGCACCGCCCCCACCAGCACAGCCCCGCCCCCCACACCAGCCTCGCCCCCCACACCAGCACCGCCCCAGCAGCTGATGCCCCAGCAGCTGATGCCCCAGCAGCTGATGCCCCAGCAGCTGATGCCCCAGCAGCTGATGCCCCAGCAGCTGATGCCCCAGCAGCTGATGCCCCAGCAGCTGATGCCCCAGCAGCTGATGCCCCAGCAGCTGATGCCCCAGCAGCTGATGCCCCAGCAGCTGATGCCCCAGCAGCTGATGCCCCAGCAGCTGATGCCCCAGCAGCTGATGCCCCAGCAGCTGATGCCCCAGCAGCTGATGCCCCAGCAGCTGATGCCCCAGCAGCTGATGCCCCAGCAGCTGATGCCCCAGCAGCTGATGCCCCAGCAGCTGATGCCCCAGCAGCTGATGCCCCAGCAGCTGATGCCCCAGCAGCTGATGCCCCAGCAGCTGATGCCCCAGCAGCCAGCTGATGCCCCAGCAGCTGATGCCCCAGCAGCCAGCTAATCCCTGTGCAGACCTGCGCCTCAACGTTGCGCTGCTTGCACTAACTGCATTAACTCTTAGGTTGTATGCAGAGTTGGAAGATAATTGCAAGAAAATATCTTCTGTTTGCATTAGGTTAAATGAAGGCTTAGAAGAACATTGCAAGAAAATATATAGTATAAGAAAATAACTGCAGATGCTGGTACAAATCGATTTATTCATAAAATGCTGGAGTAACTCAGCAGGTCAGGCAGCATCTCGGGAGAGAAGGAATGGGTGACGTTTCGGGTCGAGACCCTTCTTCAGTGTTGCTTGCACTGACTGCATTAACTCACAGATTATTTGTAGAGCTTGTATGTACATTTGCAGGAAAATATATGCAGTTTGCACGATTGCATTAACACGGCTGAAGAAGGGTCTCGACCCGAAACGTCATCAGTCTGAAGGGTCCCGACCCGAAACGTCATCAGTCTGAAGAAGGGTCTCGACCTGAAACGTCATCAGTCTGAAGGGTCTCGACCCGAAACGTCATCAGTCTGAAGAAGGGTCTCGACCTGAAATGTCATCAGTCTGAAGAAGGGTCTCGACCTGAAACGTCATCAGTCTGAAGGGTCTCGACCCGAAACGTCATCAGTCCGAAGAAGGGTCTCGACCTGAAATGTCATCAGTCTGAAGAAGGGTCTCGACCTGAAACGTCATCAGTCTGAAGGGTCTCGACCCGAAACGTCATCAGTCTGAAGGGTCTCGACCTGAAACGTCATCAGTCTGAAGAAGGTCACCCATTCCTTCTCTGCTGAGATGCTGCCTGACCCGCTGAGTTACTCCAGCATTTTGTGCATTAACACAGCTTGTGTGTACATTTTCAGGAAAATACATGCAGTTTGCACGATTGCATTAACTCAGGTTATTTGTAGAGTTGGAAGAAAATATGCAGTTTGCACGGACTGCATTACAGTTGGAAGAAAATAAATGCTGATTGCATTAACACTGCTATGCCGAGTTGGAAGAAAAATGCAAAGAAAATAAAGGCTGTTTGACAATAGACAATAGGTGCAGGAGTCGGCCATTCAGCCCTTCGAGCCAGCACCGTCATTCAATGCGATCATGGCTGATCACTCTCAATCAGTACCCCGTTCCTGCCTTCTACCCATACCCCCTCACTCCGCTATCCTTAAGAGCTCATATGTTGTGTGTAGAGTTGGAAGAAAATATATGCAGTTTGCACGAACTACAGTGATAAACTAACCATTTGCAATGACTTGGATTGCAGATTAGAATTGGACTCAGTGAAAAACAGTCAATTGTCACTGTGAACCACTGTTGTATTGTAAATGCAATTTTAATCTGGAGTCCACTGCTAAATTGATACTAGTACAAAACACAATTAAGTTGAGCGTAACATTGGATTTGCACCAGAAATTAAGATGAAATTCTTTCACACTGACTTGGTACCATAATACATTTATAATTCCAAATGCATTTTGGAGATTATGGCTATTAACGGAGGAATGATCAGCCATGATTGAATGGCGGAGCAGACTTGATGGGCCGAATGGCCTTATTTTGCTCCAAGAACTTATGAACTTATGACTGCCTGAACTCTTAGGTTGTACGTAGAATTGGAAGATAATCTTATCGAAACATATAAGATTATTAAGGGGTTGGACACGTTAGAGGCAGGAAACATGTTCCCAATGTTGGGGGAGTCCAGAACCAGGGGACACACAGTTTAAGAATAAGGGGTAGGCCATTTAGAACGGAGATGAGAAAAAGCTTTTTCAGTCAGAGAGTTGTGAATCTGTGGAATTCTCTGCCTCAGAAGGCAGTGGAGGCCAATTCTCTGGATGCTTTCAAGAGAGAGCTGGATAGAGCTTAAAGATAGCGGAGTCAGGGGGTATGGGGAGAAGGCAGGAACGGGGCACTGATTGTGGATGATCAGCCATGATCACATTGAATGTTGGTGCTGGCTTGAAGGGCCGAATGGCCTCCTCCTGCACCTATTATCTATTGTTTATTGAGAACCAGAGGGCATAGCTTTAAGGTGAAAAGACTTTATAGGAATCTGAGGGATAACGTTTTCCACACAAAGGGTGGTGGGTGCATGGAACGAGTTGACGGAGGAGGTAGTTGAGGCTGGGATAGACACAAAATGCTGGAGTAACTCAGCGGGACAGGCAGCATCTCTGGAGAGAAGGAATGAGTGGCATTTTAGGTCGAGACCCTACTTTCCAAAACAAGGGACCGCCTTCAGGAGAGAAGGGAGCTTCCATCTTCCGTCGCATACAACACGTTATCCGCCAATATTTTCCATCACCTCCAACGGGATCCCACTATTGTCCACATTTTCCCATCCCCTCCCCTCTCTGCTTTCCGCAGAGGCCGTTCCCTCCGTATCTCCCTGGTCCACTCGTCCCTTCCCACCCAAACCACCCCCTCCCCGGGCACTTTCCCCTGCAACCGCAGGAGATGCAACACCTGTCCTTTACCTCCCCCCTCGACTCCATCCAAGGACCCAAACAGTCTTTCCAGGTGAGGTTCACCTGCACCTCCTCCAACCTCATCTACTGTATCAGCTGATCCGGGTGTCAACTTCTCTATATCGGCGAGACCAAGCGCAGGCTCGGCGATAGTTTCGCTGAACACCTTCGCTCAGTCCGTCTTAACCAACCTGATCTCCCGGTGGCTCAGCACTTCAACTCCCCCTCCCACTCCCAGTCTGACCTTTCTGCCATGGTCCTCCTCCATTGTCAAGAGTGAGGCCCAGCGCAAATTGGAGGAACAGCACCTCATATTTTGCTTGGGCAGCTTACACCCCAGCGGTATGAACATTGACTTCTCTAACTTCAGATAGTCCCTGCTTTCTCTCTCTGTCCCCTCCCCCCCCTTCCCAGTTCTCCTACTAGTCTTCCTGTCTCCGACTACATCCTATCTCTGTCTCACCCCCTCCCGTGACATCAGTCTCGACCTGAAACGTCACCCATTCCTTCTCTCCCGAGATGCTGCCCGACCCCGCTGAGTTACTCCAGCATTTTGTGTCTTGCTTCCATCTTCTGCTCTGCCAGCAGATGGCACCGGTGTACCTTGTCAGAGAGTCTAAAGGACTTGTACTGAAGGGTCTCACAATAGACAATAGGTGCAGGAGTAGGCCATTCAGCCCCTTCGAGCCTGTACGCACCGCCATTCAATGCGATCATGGCTGATCACTCTCAATCAGTACCCTGTTCCTGCCTTCTCCCCATACCCCCTCACTCCGCTATCCTTAAGAGCTCTATCCAGCTCTCTCTTGAAAGCATCCAACGAACTGGCCCTCCACTGCCTTCTGAGGCAGAGAATTCCACACCTTCACCACCCTCTGTCTCGACCCGAAACGTCACCCATTCCTTCTCTCAGTCTTCTGTCCCGCTGAGTTACTCCAGCATTTCGTGTATACAAACATATAATCAAGGAGGAGACTCACTGTGATGGATGTTTCTTTTTTTTGTTTTGTGTTGGTTTATGATTGTATGTGTTATTGCATATTTTTATTGCTTATTTTTATTGGTCTTATTGTTGAACTGCGGGTAATTTTTCATTTCACTGCACATTTATGTGTATGTGACAAATAAATTGACTATTGACTATTGAATTCCAGTGAATACAAGCCCAGTCTTTCATCAGTGGCCCTGCAGTCCCTCAGATCAGCTTTGACGATCATGGAACCTCTGAGGAAAGCCACAGCAGAAAGTTTTCTGGACGAGTTTGTACAACCAAGTTCAGCATTTGTATTCGGAGTCCGTGCAGTATTTCTGTGGCTCTGTGGGCAGACTGAGTCTATCCCCCCTTGGCAGAGACTGGATTCAAAGTCAGAGTAGACTTCATCGGGACCCCTGGTCCATCTCCCGGGGCACCTGGGAGAAGCAGCGTGCAGAGTCAATGGGCCAAGGTGAGGTAAGGTGCCTGGAGCCCACAGGTGTCCAATGTCCTACCAGTTACGCACGCACGCACGCACATGCACGCACAAGCACGCATCGTGGGATATTGATGCTGAACGGCAGCCGGAACAGATTCAGTCTCTCGGGGAAAGTATCCGTGCCGGCAGCTCCAGAGAGGATAGGCATCGGTGGGGGGGCTCAATAAAATGGCAGAAAGTGCAGAGGGGGAAAGAGGGAGAGGGGGAACGAGGGAGAGGGGGAAAGAGGGAGAGGGGGAAGAGGGAGAGGGGGAAAGAGGGAGAGGGGGAAAGAGGGAGAGGGGGAAAGAGGGAGAGGGGGAAAGAAAGGGGGAGGGGAAAGAGGGAGAGGGGGAAAGAGGGAGAGGGGGAAAGAGGGAGAGGGGGAAAGAGGGAGAGGGGGGAAAGAAAGGGAGAGGGGGAAAGAAAGGGAGAGGGGAAAGAGGGAGAGGGGGAAAGAAAGGGGGAGGGGGAAAGAGGGAGAGGGGAAAAGAAAGGGGGGAGAGGGGGAAAGAGGGAGAGGGGAAAGAGAGGGGGAAGAGGGAGAGGGGGAAAGAAAGGGGGAGGGGAGAAAGAGGGAGAGGGGGAAGAGGGAGAGGGGGAGGAAAGTGGGAGAGGGGGAAAGATGGATGAGAGGGGAAGAGGGAGAGGGGAGGGGAAGGGAGAGGGAGAGGGGGAGGGGAAAGACGGAGAGGGGGAAAGAAAGAGGGAAGAAGAGGGAGAGGGGGAAAGAGGGAGAGGGGGAAAGAGGGAGAGGGCAAAGAGGGAGAAAGGGAGAGAGTTGGAGAGGGAGAGGGGGAGAGGGGAGGGAGGGAAGGGAGAGAGTTGGAGAGGGAGAGGGAGAGAGAGAGAGAGATGGATTAAACTGAAGACAAACACAAAAGATAGACAGAGAGACGCAGAGAGACAAGGACAGAGAGACAATGACAGACAGTGACAGAGAGAGAGATTGAAACAAATTTCCACTGTACCTCGGTGCACGTGATAATAAACTAACTAACCAAAAAGAGAAAGAAAGATAAAAAGTAGATGTAATGGTGCCACCTTTAGTTGGAGGTTTGTAAACGATTGAATAAACCACAGTGCAGCTGTGCAGCCGTGAGTTAACTTGTTATTCTGTGTCTGAGCTCAAGATATCGTGCATTGTCGACGGTGAGTGGTATCGTCGATTCCCCAGCTGAACTTGTTTGTGTAGATAAGGAATTCTACAGAGGCACGGAGAAGGTTGTATAACATTTGGTGTCAAGGAAAGCTGGAAATCGGGTCACAAAGTTGAATTCTGTGAGACTGTTAAAAAAAAACAAAAATCTAAAATGGCGGTGGGTGCGCAGTGGATATATCAGAAGATTGGGCGAGTTCCAGCAAAGCCCGGGAAACGTTCAGTGCGTACATCGAACGTTTAGAGATGCTTTTTTGCTGCAAATAACATCACCCCCCCGGGTTGTAGGTGTAAAAAAAAAAAAGGGCATCCACATCGCCTTTAAATTTTGCCCCTTTACCTTGGGGGGGGGGGGGGGGGGGGGGGGTGGTGAGGGGGTGGTGGGTGGGTATGTGGGGGGGGGGGGGGGGGGGGGGGGGGGTGGGAAATCTTTCTTTTTTTTTTAGGTCTCTTCCACGGGGTCTTCCATCGCCCGGTGCGGCACGGCCGCGGGACTGAACAGCGCCCGGTGCGGCTCGGCCGCGGGGGCCTTCCATCGCCCGGTGCGGCACGGCCGCGGGACTGAACAGCGCCCGGTGCGGCTCGGCCGCGGGACACCATTCTGCTTTAGTTAAAACATTTTGTTCAAGATGGCCGCGCCGTTGTGTTTGGCTTGCCTGCCACTGTATGTTTTTTTTTTTTTTCCTAATCAGATGTGCAGCACTTTGGTCAACGTGGGTTGTTTTTAAATGTGCTATACAAATAAAATTGACTTGACTTGACTTGACTTCAACTCCCCCCTCCCATTCCCAGTCTGACCTTTCTGTCATGGGCCTCCTCCAGTGCCATAGTGAGGCCCACCGGAAATTGGAGGAACAGCACCTCATATTTCGCCTGGGCAGTTTGCAGCCCAGCGGTATGAACATCGACTTCTCCAACTTTAGATAGTTCTTCTGTCCCTCTCTCCCCCTCCCCCTTCCCAGATCTCCCCACTGTCTTCCTGTCTCCACCTATATCCTTCCTTTGTCCCGCCCCCCGACATCAGTCTGAAGAAGGGTCTCGACCCGAAACGTCGCCTATTCCTCCTCTTCCGAGATGCTGCCTGACCCGCTGAGTTACTCCCGCATTTTGTGAACAAATAACATCACTGAAGTAGAAGCTTCTGATGCAGAATCAGGACGGTTGAATGAAGCAACTCAAACTAGGAACAGAGCAATTTTTCTCACTGAAATGGGTCCCGATGTTTATGATACAGTAAAGAATTTATTAGCTCCAGCCAAACCAAAGGACACGCCTTTGAAGGATATTCTGAAGAAGTTAACAGAACATTATGGCTTTAGAAATAGCTGAAAGCTATCGTTTTGGAACGAGATGCCAACTTCCAGAGGAGGATGTAAGTAATTTTATCGTGGGACTCAAGAGGTTATCAATTCATTGTAATTTTGGACATTTCCAAGAACGGGCGTTAAGAGACCCGTTTCGTGTTTGGACTGAGAAGTGAGCGGATCCGAAGTAAGCTGATGACGGTGTACGACCTGACCTTAGAAACAGCTTGTAAAACTGCTTTGTCAATGGATATGGCAGAAAGGGGTTCTAGAGAAGTCAGGACAACTTCCAGACAACCAGCGGAAGAGTTGAACAAGCTGCAGTCCAGCAAACTAAAGACGGATAAGTTGACAAGGACGTCAGAGAATCGTTATCCATGGAAGGGTAGCAAGACGATGGCAAAGTCATGCTATCGCTGTTTGGGCTCACATCCAGCACAGTCTTGTCCGTTCTTCAAGGCAGAATGTTACTCGTGTCACAAGATGGGACACCTAGCGAAGAGTTGAGTATAGGAGCAAAGAGGTCCTTCTGCAGTTGTACAGGGCCCTAGTGAGACCGCACCTGGAGTACTGTGTGCAGTTTTGGTCTCCAAATTTCAGGAAGGATATTCTTGCTATTGAGGGCGTGCAGCGTAGGTTTACTAGGTTAATTCCCGGAATGGTGGGACTATCATATGTTGAAAGACTGGAGCGACTAGGCTTGTATACACTGGAATTTAGAAGGATGAGAGGAGATCTTATCGAAACGTATAAGATTATTAAGGGGTTGGACACGTTAGAGGCAGGAAACATGTTCCCAATGTTGGGGGAGTCCAGAACCAGGGGCCACAGTTTTAAGAATAAGGGGTAGGCCATTTAGAACTGAGATGAGGAAAAACCTTTTCAGTCAGAGAGTTGTGAATCTGTGGAATTCTCTGCCTCAGAAGGCAGTGGAGGCCAATTCTCTGAATGCATTCAAGACAGAGCTAGATAGAGCTCTTAAGGATAGCGGAGTCAGGGGGTATGGGGAGAAGGCAGGAACGGGGTACTGATTGAGAATGATCAGCCATGATCACATTGAATGGCGGTGCTGGCTCGAAGGGGCCGAATGGCCTCCTCCTGCACCTATTGTCTATTGTCTAGAGGTGTTTCCGATGAACAAAACGACATCCAGCAAAACGATAGACATTTTGCGAGGGTTGTTTGCGTCCTATGGATTTCCAGAGGAAATTGTGTCTGATAACGGACCACAATTCTGTTCACAAGAGTTTGCACAATTCATGAAAGGGAATGTTGTAAAATACACTAGAGTAGCTCCATGCCATCCCGCTTCCAATGGAGCAGCAGAACGCACAGTGCAAATTGTGAAGCGGACATTAGTCAAGCAACTGCTGGGATCCAAACCCAAAGAAAAGACAGTTGTCTTTGTTTCACAAACTGGCTAACTTTCTAATTACATACCGATCCAGATCCAGAGCAAGCAAGATCATGAGGGGCCCCTGCCACCCCAGCAACGGACTGTTCCAGCTGCTACGGTCAGGCAAACGCCTCTGCTGTCACGCTGTGAAAACGGAGAGGATGAGACGGAGTTTCTTCCCACAGGCCATCAGGACTGTTAACTTTTATAACTCCAGGGACTACATTTTGTCTTCTCTATAATAACTTTATTAACTTTATTTTATATGCTGCAACTGTAATTTTTTGTGCACAATCCGCAGGCATTGCCACTTTCATTTCACTGCACATCGTGTATGTGTACGTGACAAATAAACTTGACTTGACTTGAAACACACCTCACACCACTACCGGTCAAACACCAGCTGAACTTTTTCTTGAAAAGAAAACCCAGAACGAAGGTTTTCACTGTTGAAACCAAACTTGGCTCAAACATTAGAAGAGAAACAGGAGAAACAAAAAGCTTATCATGACGGAAGTAGAGTAAAGGAAAGGAGTGTTGAGTTGAATCAGAAGGTAAAGGTGAAAAACCATCATCACAAGTGGGTGAAGTGGTTACCTGGAAGAGTAGTGAGAAAGTGCGGACATACTTGGTCAAGATGTTTGGAAGTGGAAAGGTGAGAAAAGTACACATTGACCATGTCAGGCCTGTGCAAGCACAGACAGGGTCGAAACCAGACCAATTAGACGAGTC